>NW_015667306.1:272359-273731 GCF_001515625.1 Sinocyclocheilus rhinocerous
AAAAGATAAATAATGAATATATAATGTGTGTATATATATATATATATATATATATGTAAATGTAATCTAATATAAATTATATAAAAAATTATATTTTGTCAAAAAAATAACATTACCAACAAAACACTAATCACAAATATTAAATGAGAAATAATATAAATAATGATACAATACATATTAAAATAATATAAAGAAACATGTTTTGTCAAAAAATAATAACAAAAACACAAAAAAAGTTAAATGAGAATATACTTAATAATAAAAATAATAATAAAATGTTATTTCAAATACAAAATAATAACTCATGCCAGAAAATATTGAATATATTATTGGAAATTTAAGAATGTAAAAAAAAAAAAAAGATTTTGAGTTGTTGTTTTTTTCTTTCTCTGACACATATTGCACTTGTCAAATGTTGTGGATATAAATGACCAATCATCAAATGGAGAACTGTATTGAAGAGCTGTAATGTTTGCATATGTATACAGTAGTTCCAGTGTGTGTGCAACATGAACACATATAGTGACTCACAGGCAATGTCGTTGAAGACGTATGATCCCACATAAGAGAAGACAAGCACTGAGATAGGCAGAGCACAGTCGGACAGAATCTCTCTCATCTTCACATGCAGAAACGGACTGCCAGGAAAAATGAAAGATGGGGGTGTCAAAACAGTCTTCTATCACTCTTTCAAATCCCCATCAGTGTGTGTGTGTGTGTGTGTGTGTGAGAGACTGGGAGAGCTCCTCACCTCCTCCTGAACTGGTACAGTGTGTATCCCACCCACAGTGTGCCCAGCATGAGGAGGAGACAGAGAAGAGGCCGTGCCCGTGTGCACAGAATGAAGGATTCTGGGAGGGACACGGGCCCTGTCTCTGTCAGGTTCAGTTCCCCTATATGTAAACTTCCACTGATGCGATTCAGCTCCGCCGCACTCCCATTGGCCAAAGTGGGAGCATGGTAGTACTCTTGAAAGACTGGAAAAGAGATATCAGCATAGGGTATCACTATTTTTATACTGTAAGAATAGGTCAAAATGAACGTATAGTATACAGTATGCAGGCTCGACAATAAGGACTGCCCGATGGCCCGGAGCCAGCATGAAAGATGTTCGGGACAGCTGACAAAGTTGTCACTGGTCCGATATTTATTTGTGCTGTTGCATGTAATTTGTTCAATTGTTCTTATTTACCGACTGTTCACTTGTTTTTAATAATGTTTGAACTTTCTATTTGTTAGGCTAGTAGTTTTTGCTGCGGTATTGAAATTGGAATCGAGAATTGTAAAATTTAACTGGTATTTAACATTTTAATATCACATATATATATCTATATACATACACACATATATATATATATATTTTTTTTTTTTT
>NW_015667306.1:273800-279564 GCF_001515625.1 Sinocyclocheilus rhinocerous
AATGTCGACAGGGCAAGTAAAAATTGGAACCACTTGCCTGACTGGGCCAGTAGAAAAAATTCTTAGCATTGAGCCCTGGTATGTCTAAAATCAGCGTTTGCTATATGCATTGTGTAAATGTCAATATGATCAATATGAACAACCTTCTAAGCTTTATATTTTTTGTGTCACATCTTTATTAAATAATTAGATTAAACAATCAGTGATGGAAAAACACAATGACACTCTGGTCTCAAGTAGAATTACTGATAATACTGAGAATATCATTGCGAGGACCACTACTAAAAATACTTTAATACATTCTAAAATACATTACACATTAATTATTTTTTTTATCATTATTTTATTTTCTCTTTCAAAAATAAAAAGGTGCCATTGTATTGGCAAGACTGCTTTTAAAAAATACAGTATATTTAAGTCTAAAATCCATGTTTACTGTATGTATTGTGTAGAAGTATTGAAAATGTCAGACTTTCAAAGTGTAAAATTTTTTCTGCGCCATCTTTTTTGAAGAATTGGTTTTGAACAATCATGATTATTGATGGAATTTTGTAGAATCTTGTTTATTGCCAACAACCAATGCTTTCTGTTGATCATTGTTATTACCACTACTAAAAAATACTTTGACAAATTTTTTAATAATTACACCTTATTTATTCATTATTTGTTATACAATTGTACAATTATTTGTTATATAATTTATATTATTTTATTTTACCTTTCTAAAAAAAAAAGGAGCAATTGTACTGGTAAGATTGCATAAAAAGTACAGTCTAAAATCATCTTTTACGTTTGCTGTGTGTAAAGTTTTGAAGTTGTCAGCATGAATGGCTTCCAAAGCGTAACATTTTTCCTGCACCACATCTTTATTGAATAATTGGTTTAAACGTTCACGATTATTGACAGAATTTTTGTGGAATCTTGTTTACTGCCAATAACATCAACCAATGCTTTCTGCTGATAACACATGTGCATTGTTTCAGTTCATGCACATTTTTGGGATGTCTTTCTTGAATGGCCTGTTTCACATCACAGCAGAACATTTCAAAGGAAGTGGGGTCAGGACTCTAATTTGGCCACTGTGAAGTGCTGCTGAATTTCTTTAGTTTGAAGCGTTCTGTTGTTGATTTACTCCTGTGTTTTGGATCATTGTCATGTTGAATGACCCAACTTCTTTTGAGAGTCTGATCACAAACAGACGCTCTGACATTCTGCTCCTGATATAACTAGGAATTCGTTGGTCCCTCAGTGACTCCAAGCCGTCCAGACCCTGAGGCAGCAAAACAGCCCCATATCATTACACTCGCGCCGCAATCCTTCACAGCCGCAATTATGTTTTGGCAATGGTATGGAGAGTTTTGTGTTCTTTTCATTTATTTTAGGTATATTAAAAAAAAAAAGAAAAAAAAGCTAATTAATAGTGTCTAATCAGGGTTTTTTTATCAAGCTGTTTTCCGATGATTCAGAACAACTCACGTCTGATCTTACCTCATAACCAACTATCAAAAGTGCAAATGTCACCACTCTCAAAATGCATTATGTTGGCCACTACTGAAAAAAGCAATACTTTTTTTTAAATTATAAATTTTATATCAACGTTTTTAATCATTTAATTTAATTTAAGTTTTAATTATTTATTTTTTTCCCCATTATTACCATTTTCTTGATAAGACAGGTAAGTTTGAACAAAAACATTTTAGTAAAAATTATTTTTCTTTATGTGTCTATTGGCTTATGTGGCCTTATTGCATATGTGGTCATTTAAAAAACAATTCAAAAATAATTCAAAAGTGATCACATTATGTTACTTTAATTTTGTGGTATTTGTGGTGTATTACTGATTAAATTGTTAAGTAATTAATTATTTGTACAGTATATATTTATTAGTGCTGGGCAACGATTAATCGCATCCAAAATAAAAGATTTTGTTTACATAGTATATGTGTGTGTGCTGTGTATACTTATTATGTATATATAAATACACACAAATGCATGTATATATTTAAGAAAAATATATTATGTTTATATATTAAATATATTTATACATAATATAAATTATATGAATATAAATATATACATGTAAATATTTTCAAAATATATACTGTATGTGTGTGTATTTATATATACATAATAAATAATATATATATACAGAACGATTAATCGTTGCCCAGCACTAATATTTATTTATTAGTTACATCTCTGGTTCAGTGTCACTTCTTTAGAGATCCAGTGGTTTCTCCTTGAAACTGGTACAGTATTTGTGCACAGCAGTTTTTAGGGAATGCTTGTTTTTATTTGACAGGCAAGAGGTGATCGTTTTCTATTTATTGAAGCTGTTTCGGCACACATCAGACTGGCTTCATCTTCTAGGAAGCACAGCAATGGTGCTGAACTGATGGTGCTAATCTGCCTGACTATAGGCATACATCTTCCAAAAATCCTTTGCAAACATTGAGTTTTATGAGTTCTCCTTTTGAGGTTTCCTGAAGTCCCTTTTGATCAGACTAGATTGCTCTTGAGCACATTTGTTGGTGAGGAACAAGTAACATGCTGCTTTCCATTCAGCATGGCAGGTCAAACCCACAGCTGAGTCCAATTACCTTCTTTTCAAGCGGTTATTATAGTAGAGGATATCTTGATTGTTTAACACATTTGTTCAATAAAGACATGGCACTGCAAAAAGGCTTGTGTGCACCTTTTTAAATAAGGCCAGTCACATGGGGAAGCTGTCACATAAAAATATTTGTAAATAAATATTTTAACTGTAAGGTTTTAAATATTTTAAACTATGACAATGCTTGTGAGATACATCCTCCAAAGCGTTGACTATATCATGAAAGTATATTTTAACTAAAAGATTGAAATTTTCAGAAAAAGGTATTTTTTTTAAATATCAGGACAGGACAGATTGTAACTTTTATATTGGGACATTTTGTCTCAGATATTTCACTTTTTTTTTTTTTATTACATACATTACATTTTCATATCTTACTTTTTTTTGTTTTAAATTTTGCTGAAAAGCCATTAATTGGCTTTAATACATTAAATGAAATCCAGTATAACATACAGTTCAAAAGGTTAGTGTCAAAGTTTTTTTTTTTGACAGAAATTAATACTTTTATTCAGCGAGTATGAATTAAATTGATCAATACTGTAAGTAAAGACATTTATAATATTACAAAATATTTGTATTTTATTTAAAAAATATTTATTGAGCAGCGCATATTAGAATGATTTCTGAAGGCTCATGTGACACTGAAGACTGGAGTAATGACGGAGAATGGAGTAATTCAGCTTTACCATCACAGGCATAAATTACATTTCAAATATATGAGAAAAGAAAACAGTTAATGATGGTTCTATGCATCAGATTTGGATCTGATGAAGGGAGGTCTGAATGCAAGCTTGCAGTCGTTTGTAAGAAATGACTGGAGAAGTGTGACAGCATCTTCCTATTATCACTAAACAGCTTCATGTGTTAAATGAGCTGTATCGTTTTTTTCCTGGGCAGTAACAATGAAAGTCTTGATTTTACAACGTAACAACTAGCCCCAGTCTCCCCAATATTTCTTGTTAAGATCAGACTGTAATCTAAGAATCATTCACACAGAAATCCAGATTATTTGAAAGGGTTCGGCTGTGTATATACAGTATGTGTGTATGGAGCACTCACTCTTGACGGTGCCCTTAACTGCGTCTGCTACAAAAGCAATGGAAATGAACAAAGCTATCACCTCCTCTATCGACCTGTGAGTCAAAAACATCAACAACAAAAATCTGTATTCAAGCAGTGGTGTCTGCACAATTATGTATATTTGTAGGTGTGTGTGTGTGTTTATGTGTGTGTCTGACCTCTTGAAAAGCTTAACAAGCAGGCTAAGGTTGAAGACTCCTCCTATGATGAGGAAGAGGCTGTTCCATAGGCCGATACATGCATAAAATGCTGCAAAGTCCAGTTCATAATCATCACAGACCCCCCTGATCACTGCAGCCACACACAGACAAACACACAGAAGCGACAACACAATGCTGAGGTCATTAGGACTCCTCCACATGAACAGAAACACAATCAACTCAAATCTTATAATGACAGGGGATTATAACGCACAGTAAATGTCCACCGATTGATGTTTAAAGAACTGCTCCCAAACATTTAAAGAATTCCTGCTGTTATTCTCATGAGAAACCACAAGACAAGTTCTTTGATTGGGAAAGATCATTATTATAGATGGATGTGGCGGTTCTGTCCTCATCTGTGCATTTTTACCCAAACAGAATTTCGTTTTACTACAGCAAAACCATTTTTCAGGGCAACCCTCCCGCTGGTGACAGTGTGCGATTGCAGCCGCAGGAATGAGCTTTAGGAGGAAATCTCCTCTCAGCCAGGGCAAACATCAAACTTCGCCCAAACAAATGGCAGCCATATCAGGACTCCCATCCTGCTCTTTGTGAGATTAAGAGTCTTGTTCCACCTCATCCTGTGGTTAGCAGAGCTCTCTAAACACTCAACGTTAAAGTATTCAACAAACAATGAGTGCTCATCTAAACATACCGCAAAAACAAAGAATGGTTCAGAACCAGACCTCAAACGAGAGCCAAGGTATGTGTGCATTTGAACGTGCATCTATTGTTGCATGTGGAGGCATGTATGTACATACCGCTGATGAAAATAGCGATGGGCGCTGTGGTCAGTGGAATGACGAGAGGAGAGCCAGCACACAACGAGTAGATGATTCCACCTATACTCTGCCCAATGATCGTCTTCTGAACATCTAATCAAGAGAGAAAGCAGCTCAGTTTGTGTGTGTGTGTGTGTGTGGAAACGTGGTGTGTTAAGAGCGTATATGTGTGTGTGAGAGTGATCACCAATCTCGCCCCGAGTGCTCTCATCGTTGAGTGAGCCAAAAGCAATGGCAGGAAGCAGCACAGCGATGTAGAGGAAAATGGACGTCGTCATGAACTTGACCAGGGCTTTGTTATTACCCACTAATCCTGAAACACACACACACACACTTCTATAAAATGTGCATAAATATTACAGCTTGCAAAGTGAACTTGTGAGAATAATATGTTTAATGGCATGTAGCGTCATATAATTATGTATTTATAGCTGTTAACATATAAAATAAATATAATTTGAGCTATATTCACCTATAGCACAATAACAATAAACAAACTCAATCAGAGTGAAAGCAAAAAGCATATACACTTTGTTTAAAAGTTTGCAGTCTGTATGATTTTCAATGTTTTTGAAAGAAGTCTCTTATGCTCACCAAGACTGGATTTATTTGATAAAAAATACAGTAATATTGTGAAACATTATTACAATTAAAAAAATTTAATTAATAATAAAAAAAAAAACCTTTTCTATTTTAATTTTGAAATGTAATTTCCTTCACTGTGGTCATTATTCCAGGTTTCAGTGTCACAAGATCCTTCAAAAGATTCTTTGATGAACTGAAGAGCGGCATTTTTAAAAAATAGAAATATGTATTGTAACATAAATGTCTTTACTTTCCTATAATGTGTCCTTGCTAAATAGAAGTATTAATTTCCATAAAAACAAATAATACTGACCCCAAACTTTTGAATGTTAGTGTACAGAAATTACAATTATAACTAGAAATGTCCTAATTTCTATATAAATAGAATTACAGAAAACAGAAAAATCTAATTAATTAGTGTAATTTTTTAATGGCTTAAATCCAAATGAACTGATTCACCAAAATGAATCAGAGTTTCTAATGCAATAAGAGAAAGAGAG
>NW_015667306.1:280206-315475 GCF_001515625.1 Sinocyclocheilus rhinocerous
AGATGAGAGAACACAGATTCTGCAGACTAGAGAGAGAGAGACAGCTCAGTGTTAGAACAGCATTAGTACAACGCAAAAGCATTACAACTACATCAGCAAAGCACAGTCAAGACACCTGTTACATTACTTTAAATACCCATTAATGTAGCATCAGAAAACATCTGACACAAGTGCATCTCAGAGAATTTAATTATACTGGCTTAAACATTTTTATAAATAAAAAGCCCCCACACTTTTGTAATTGTGAATTTGTTTGTGCATAAATATTTTTATAACTACATTTTTATTGTATTTTAAAATGTATTTTATCTTATATTTATTTTTTTTTTACTTGTGTGTATTAGTGTTTTGAGCATCAGTACGAATCTAAAGTCCCACAAAGTGAAAAGAAATTACAGCATTTATCAATCATAAATATTAAAAGTTATATATTATATAAATACTACTGTTCCAAAGTTTGGGGTCTGTAAGATTTTTAAGGTTTTTGAAATAAGTTTCTTACGCTCACCAAAACTGCATTTATTTAGTGAAACAGTAATATTGTGAAATATTATTATAAAGTAAAATAATTGTTTTATATTTTAAAATATAATATATTCCTGTGATTATAATATATTCCTGTGATTCCTTTCAGCATCATTACTCCAGTCTTCAGTGTCATGTGATCCTTCAGAAATCAAACTAATATGCTGATTTGCTACTCAAGAAACATTTCTTATTATTATGAATGGCGAAAACAGTTGTGCTTCTTAATAAAATGCTTATTTTCACTGATGAATAGACATTTTGTAATATCATACATGTCTTTGCTGTCACTTTTGATCAATTTAATGCAAGCATTAAAATAATAAATTTCTTTAAAAAAAATTTTTTTTTAAACTTACTGACCTCAAACTTTTGAACAGTATATAATTCTAGTACTGTTCATTGGTAATTCATATATGTGATCAAAATACATCAGTTTATAAAACTGAATAAATGATGTAAAATATCAATCATTTTTAGTTCATGATATCTAATCCATTGAATAATGTTAACAATTTGAAACTTATAGTATAACAGAAACAGAAAAATACTACAGTTTTTTTTTTTTCTAAAGCATGTAGTTAAGACCAATTATGCTGAGGTAGGAAACACTGGTGTGTATGTGTGTGTCTTTGCCCCCAGACACAAATATAGTGTCTTGTTGAATTAATAAAATTTTAATAGGCTTTACAGGTCAGGATTTGGTGGTGGAGCAGTTTGTCCGTCTCACATTAATGACCTACATTAGCCTCTTTTTGGCAGACAGGCATGTTTTCTGTCAGTCAGAGACTCAGAGAGAACCTGTCTCAGGATATGTTTAAATAAGTCATACAGCTTTAAGTGTTCATTACTGAGCCGCACTCATTCATCATGACAGCTTGTGTCTGATTCAAAAAGAGAGAGACCTTTCCTGGTCATTTGCCAGAGATTAATAGCTTTTAGTGTGCACACGCGCAAGTGATCATGCACACACACACACACACACACACACACACGCAAAGTAATGATCCTCTCCACCTGGTTACCATTCCCCAGATGTGTGATGGAGTGAAAAACGCAAAAAAACAAAAACACAACTATTTGGGCCTCCGCTGTTGTCTTTACAGAGAAGAAAACAGAGGGCTTTTACAGGCGGCTAACCTCAGCCAGGGTGGTCTAATGCTCACATATGCCGAATCGGACTTTGTGTGTGTGCGTCAAACTGGAGTAACAAACAAGATAAATCATCATTAGCTGCTACATGCTCAGTAGAACTTAATCACTGGAGTGTAAGTTAAACAGCAAAGGGAGAAAGAGAAAGCGACGGACGAGGACTGAAGAGAGAATAGAGGAAAACAATCATATTAA
Organism: Sinocyclocheilus rhinocerous; assembly: GCF_001515625.1. Lineage (NCBI taxonomy): Eukaryota > Metazoa > Chordata > Actinopteri > Cypriniformes > Cyprinidae > Sinocyclocheilus > Sinocyclocheilus rhinocerous. The sequence goes on from NW_015667306.1 coordinate 282,079, forward strand.
AGCCATTACAACAGTGAACCTTAAGCATCGGCGCACGCGCTGCAATGCACACACACCTTCAGTGGTTTTTGACTGTGTGGGTCTGTCTCTTCGCCTTCCACAGCCGTGGTTTTACGCTTGGCAGCGGTCAGGTGGTACCTCTGGATGAGCAGTGCCTCTTTGAACTCCTCTTGGGTTTTACTCTCTAGCAGCTTCTGTCTGAAGGAGATGTCCGAGAACATGCTGGCGAAGGTCCTGCCCAGCTCCATCGCCGTCTTAGTGCTTTTCTGAGAAACGTCAAATACAGAGATCAAACATAATTGGCGATCGTTACTCATTTATTACTGCTATTAATGGAAATATTCAATGTAGTAATCAAGAAATCACTTCATTTGCTGAGCAGAAAATACAGCAGTTGCAGTTATTCTCAACTTATTTTCAGTTAAATGCTCTTACTCTGCCAATACAAGAGAAGAGAGTATATGCACTTTTGCCCAGTTCTCTAGATTTGTGATTTTTGCTTTATCATCTTATGGATTGAGTCCATTTGGTATTTAAGTTAGATAACATTTTGTGTTGTCTATTGTTTTAAAACACAAGGCAAGAAAAGAGGATGTATCCACACGTGCCAGCATTACAATCCAGCTTTTAATGTAATGAGAAGACGTGTTTGTGTGTGTGTGTGTGTGTGTGTGCGCATGTGATTTGAGTTTGTGAGAAAAGCACAAGGTTACGAAGCAAAAAAAAAGTTTGCTGTACTGCCGGGCGAATTGCAGAGGACAGAAAGAGATGAGAGCATGCAAGAACAAAGAGAGAGAGAGAGAAAGAAAGAGAGTGATTAGATGTAAACAGATGTAAACACATACACACAAACACACAGATTTACGATGTAAACCCAGACACAAAGAGATACACAAAATGGTCTTGGAGGGAGCCAAGGGCCCCAAAGCCTTTACAGGGATACTGCAGGGGGAACAAGAAACGCAGGAGCAGGACTTTAAGACTTGAACATGATAGTATTAGAGTGTCTGAACCTGCCATGAATGAGATTTTATTATCCCAATTGTTTCTCATAAATAGCAAACTGTTTAAAAAGAGAGCAAATTGACACTTTCGCTCAAGCCTTTTCTTCCAGATTTTTTTTTCTGAGATAAATACCCCAGTAACTTCACTTGACTCCTTCAGAAGAATGTTTTTTTTCTTTTACTTTTTGATGCCAAGGACCCCCAAACATGATTATTCTTTTCCTGAAATATGAAGGCAGTTATATATTTTAATGTAAATATCCATTTGAAACTATGTGGAAAAAAGTGTAATATTATAAAAACATGTTCTCTCCAAAATTAAATAATTATTTTTCTATTAAAATTAAAATATTATATGAAAATTAGTTTTCTATAAATTAATGACAAAAATGTGCACAAATACAAACTAATTATGAACTGAGACGTGCCATTTTTTTTTTTTACTGTTAAAAACTAGGACTGTCAACAGAATAAAACTGTAATTAATCTCACAGTTTTAACCAGTCCTTAAACAGCACAATGAAACAGTTATCATATCAAAAGTAAGAGTGTTAAAAAATTAGGTAACACTTTATTTTAAAAATGTGTGTAGTTGTTACACATTATATGTACTTACTGTAGTAATAACAGTATATTGTTAATATTTACAAGTGACTAATCCTAAACCAAACCCTAATCCAAAACCTATTGTAAGTACATGTTGTTAATTAATATTACTAAGAAACTAAATGTATAATTGCATACCAACAATAATTCAATTTAATATTTTAAAGTTGTAAAATACCATTTTTTTTTTTGGTCCCCATAAGGAAACATGCTTATAAATTATAAAGAATTATCTTCTTTGAAAACCTAAAATAGCAGAAAGGTTTCTGTGAGGAGTAGGGTTAGGGTAAAGGAATAGAAAATACAGATTGTACAGTATAGAAACCCTTAAGCCTACGAAATGTCCCCATAAAACACAGAAACCCAATGTATGTGTGTGTGTGTGTGTGTGTGTGTGAGAGAGAGAGAGTGAGAGATTATATTACCATCTTTGAAGGTGCCAGAATGAGGATAACATAGCGGACTTCTGCACAGTTTTCCCCCCAGTTCTGTGGACGATCCAGTCGTGAGATACACACATGCCGCCTCTGCAGGTTCTTCACATTACAGCTGTCACAAAGAGTTCATAAATCATCATAAATCCTCTTTACGATTTACACTGTGCTTTAATGTACCTGGCATAGTATCAGATTAATTCAATACGTAACAGGAGTACAGCAAACACATTAACAAATCCACTGGTTGAGGTCTAATTGGATTACAGAAAGCTCTTGAACAGGGGTGTCAAAATAATATTCGGTTGTCGGCCGGTTGGCAAAAAGGCACTTCCTGTTCTTTTTCAGGCTTATAAAGTTATAAAATAAAAACAGTGTGTGCCTTTTGTTACAGGCCTGTCGCCACCTATTATGAGGTTAATATCAACACTATTAACTATATTAAAACAAAAAAGATAAAAGCACTCAATGCACTTGACTTGGTAATTTTATATACAGTAATTTGCATTCATAAATCAAGTCAAATATTACCATAAAGGTTGGCCAAAGGAGCAAAATTAAACAGTACACTGTTGCATGTCTAATTTACTTAAAATACGCATTAATAACTGGCCCTATCCTCAGACCCTGCCATCAGGGGCGCTGAATCTGCCTCATTGATCCAGCTAACACTCATAACCATAAAACTCAGGCAATTTATTGAGGTCACGAGAGACTTTAGAAAAGGAAAATGCCACGAGATAGTCTGATCTAAACCATGCTAAAGCTGTTGTGTTATTCTGTAAGCACTTTGGTGCATTACGCACATTTAAGTGTTCTGTTTTATTTACTATAAATGTAAAGACATAGAGCTGCTGTGGGTCATCCAGCATTGCCACTTGTTTCCCTTTCTTGCCCATAAAACTGTCTGCACATAATTCAAAGAAACACAAATCTTCTGCTCACTAGGCTAGCGTGGGCCATTGGCTGAAACTTGGCCTTTTTATTTTATTTTCCTCACTGAGGTTCTTTTTTTCTGACCTCAAAGAGGGTCTGAGGGTCTTCATTGACTTTTGATATATGATGTCTAAATTTTTTGATCTCATGTGAATACATCTAATAATCTAACAGTAATTCACGTTAAATAAAGTTTATAGCTCATCATAATTAACAGCCAATAATCTGTCTGTCTGTCTGTCTGTCTGTCTGTCACACATTTATCTAAAGCGACAAATGGTTAATACATAAATGATAATCTAGGAGTGGATAATTTTAGACATTTCCCAATCCTGATTATAGGGTAGACCAAAATAGTATAATGTAAAAACCAAGTACAGTACAGAAAGAAAATTATTTCTGCAATGTAGAAAGAGTTTTTTTATGGGTTACCTGATTTTGTTCTTTAAAATGCACAAAGTGCACTTGACTGCATTGTGTTTCTGGATGTAAGCCCAGCTATAATGCTGTCCTTCATTTTATCATAATTCTATGAATCACTGATGCCATTATCACTAGAAAATCTGCATAAGTATCCCTTTTATATAAAATTCAGTTTACCACTTGTTTTAAGTAGGCAGTAATAATTCAACATAGATTGCACCAGCCAAGTAGCACTGATGATTGTGAATCTGACACTTTTAATAATACACACAAAAAACGAGAATGACTTAATTTAAACTGCTGCAGCAATATACTAGCGCATATAGCTGCTGGTTAAATTTAACAGGGAGTGGTTGGTGAAATATCATACCATCTAACGTGCTGCATCTGCCTAAAGAAAATAAGATGTGTTAGCTTGTGCACTGATGTTGGGTGCTGCCTGACACTGCTACAGTTCAGAGGCTGTTGATAAAAGTTTTGGCAGCTGTTAAGCAAAAGTATTGAGAGAGAAAATGTGTTGGCGGATCTTGAAAACTCTGAAAGAAAGTAGATGAATCATCAGAACCTAATCATGACCTGCAGATGTCTGTTAGATAGGGTTTGTTGGGGATCAATTTATTTTGATAAATGACTCGATAGCAGGTAGCAGGTAGATTTTGACAGATGTGAATCCTAAAGACATCAATGTATGATTTGCTCAAGAGCTGCATTCATCTTGTCAGATCACAAGAGTTACGTCTGTACAAAAGTTGGCCTATTAAAAAAACTCTTTCTCTAACCCTACCCACCATTGCTATTTAAACATTATAGAACAAATAGCATGTTACTTCTATTTACATTGTTTGTGAATAGCATCTATCAGTATTTGCACTGCTTGCAACAATAAAGGACAGCTGATCGTCTTTGCAATGGCAAACCATATATATATATTTTTTATTTTTTATTTTATTTATTATTTTTTTTTCTTTCTTAAGTGTATAAATAGTTTTTGGGGCCACTGTATATTTGGGGAGTAAGCAATTCCTTTTGTCTCTGACACTTCTCCAGTTATTTGCACTCATAAAGATAGTTGAACCCCTACAACTATTCAGAGCAGTGTGGAATGATGCTTTATCTACACTGCTGGCTGTGCGATGTGACAAAATAGAATGTTCCCATTATAATCACACTACACTGCAAGTGTGGCAGTGCGGGGTCCACTGCACACTTTCACACAACTGTTTGAGCCCACAGTGTGCTTTTTGCCCGCGCACTGAGATCTGAACTCCTCCGAACGCTCTCATTATAATAAACAAAGCTGTTTTGTTGCATCACTCGCTTGGGGTGTAGATGGGCTGCAAAAATACTGCTATCGCAAAACTGCTACTAGCTGATCTCCATTAATGAGTCTCTGGCATGATCTTCATTTTCTTATTCCTCATACACTGAATAGAGGACAATTTTATCTTCCTTGAGAGTACACACTTAAACTTTCTGTTTCCATTTGTTCTCTGGTTTTAAGTTTAGCTTTCTAGATGTTATTAACACAAACTTACTCTTCTACAATAAAACATAAGTTAATTACCAATTATGCCCGAGCAAAATACCAACAATACCAGATAAATATTTGCCTATATGCTACCTTTCAAAAATTTGGGGTCAGTAAGATTTTTAAGAAATTAATACTTTTGATCCGCAAGGAAGCAAAAAATTGATCAAAAGTCACAGTACAGACTTTCACATTGTTACAAAATATTTATATTTAAAATAAATACTAAATCCTGAGATCAATGTTTCCTGATCAGAAACGTATCATGTTTCTCACAAAAATATTAAGCAGCACAACTGTTGATTATAATAAGGATCATGTGACACTGAAGAATGGAGTAATGGCTGCTGAAAATATTTCCCAATCTTACTCTTTTTACTGTATTTTTGATTAAATAAATGCAGCCTAGGTGAGCATTAGAGACTTCCTTCAAAAACATTTAAAAAATCTTACCGAACCCTGTGAACCTCAAATAGGCGTTGAAAGATCCTCAGCCCCATCACATCATGGGCATCACCTATTCACCTTTCCTTCCTCGGGCAGACATGCTAGTAGTCATGTGCTCAAGTTCATCTTGCCATGATAGCAACTTCATCCCTGAGGCCATCTGCCTCCTCACTGGCCTGAGGAAATTATTATACTGTACATGCTCAAACTGATCCAAGCAGTAATTCATTATCACAATACCTCGAAATCTATCCCGAATTTTAAGTTGACTGTTTTGATAAGGTTTTTTTTTTTGTTTGAACAGTTTTATTTCAAAGTCAGCCAATTTTATTTCATGAAATTCTAGTCAGAATTTCATGTGGGTAGCTACAGTATTCAGCAGAGCGAGACCTCGAGAGGCTGAAGAGAAGACAGGACACGCCAGGGTGCATGTCCACTTGAATAACTCCTTATAGACAGACAGTTGACAACACATCAGCACTACAAAGACATCTTAACCCAAGAGAAGGCGATAAATGATTTTTAATTGACGATTCAAGGACTCCCTGGCACAGAACTGCATTGACAATGTAATACTGGCAAACGCTTCTGCTGTCATGATGCCTGTTTTGACATGGCTCACCTCTAGATTGGCCTTCCTTCAATGAATCTCTCAGACTGATTGCTTTTTTTGCAGAGAGACTACGAAGTCCTCTACCCTATTTTGTACTGAGGTGTCCTATGTCTGACAGTGTCATCTAATGTTGTACTCTTGCCCCAGATATGTCTTCTGAGCATTTTGTACATTGACCTCGAATATTCCATTTATCTTGATATTTTTTTTCTGGAAAGCATTCACTAGCATCAACTGTTCAATGCATCCCTCAAATCTCACTGGCTACCTGCTGAGGTTACACTGGACACCTATTTCTGGCTCTTTTTTGCTAAAGAGAATAAAGGGTTTATGTCATTTGTATTAGAACAGAAGGTCATTAAATTAATTTCACATTTATAACAACTGGACACAAATATATCTTAGTTAAAACTAGGGCTGTCATTTGATAAAAAGTAAAATCTAATTAATTATTTGTTGAATTAATGATAGCCAGTGATATTTGCATAAGTTTTCAAAAACATTTTGATTTAATTGCTAATCACTGAACACATTATTAGAGAGTTTACATATTATTCAGATAGAATGATTAGATTTTTTTTGTTTTGTTTTTTAAAATTATTATTAATGTTGTTAAATATTTAAATATTTATATACAGTACACTAACCTTCAAAAGTTTGGGGTTGAAAATAATTTTTATGTTTTATTAAAATTATTAATTACTTTAAAAAAGTCTCTAATGCTTATCAATGCTGCATTTATTTGATAAAAATACAGTAACATTTTAATAATGTGAAATATAAAAATAACTATCTATTTTAATAGATTTTAAAATACAATTTATTCCTGTGATGTCAAAGCTGAATTTTCAGCAGCCATTAATACGGTATTTAAGGAAAAGTTTGAAAGAGAAGCATTTATTTTAAATAGAAATCTATTGTAACATTATAAATGTATTTACAGGCAATTTTAATCAATGTAATGCATCCTTGCTGAATACAAATCAATTTCTTTAAAAAAAATCTTACTGACCCCAGGCTTTTGAACTGTATTGTATATTTTTTAATTAAATACACAAAGTTAAATTGGCAGTCCTAGTTATAATAATATTTTACTATCTCATGGGATTTCTTCAGACATCCCTGCTCTAGAACCTCTGAAGGATCAGCATTACAGGTAAGACAGATCCAGGTAACTCACAGGATGCAAAGCCAGGACTGCTGGTACTGGATCCCCGTGGCTGTGGCTGTCACACACTGCAGCGTCTCTGACAATAGATGCACTGTGAGGAGAGAAGGCAAGGGGTCAGTCGTGAGCGGCCATGCAATACAGACAATGGATGACCATGCATGAAGAAAGAAACTAAACAATCAATTCAAGTTAACTACAATCTGGATGCCACTTCAAAAGTACTGCACATCAAGTGCAAATTGAGTATGAAGAACAGAAGTGAGACTACTCATGAGTTTGACACCAAGATTAAGTCGACTGACTTTCACTGTACATGGTGACACACACAAAAAACAAACAAGAGGATGTGAATTGATGGAAGGGCCGGTAATTAAATCAAAATCCACTCATCTCCATGAAAAGGCTAATGCATATCAAGGTAGAACAGAAGCAGAAGCTCACCAGAGGACAATACACATCACTGCAGCCAGCATGAGTGACAATGAAGACCTTTCCAAGAACACCACCAAATGTTTCATTTAAATTAATCAATCAGTGTGTGTGTGTGTGTTCCCTGCCCTCTGTCTTGTGTAGGTGTGAGCTGTCCAGCATATTAACCACAAGCAGTATGAAAGCATGTATGTGTGTTTGTAAGTGTGTGTATACGTCCTCTGTCCGGCAGAGGTGACAGGTGTGAGTTGTTCAGCATGACCAGCAAAAACAATATGTGTTTGTGAATGTGTGTGTGTGCGCGCATGTGTGTGTGTGCTGTTTAGCAGGCAGGATGGATGTCTCTGGCACATAGTCACACTGTCTCATCAATAAGACATCACACACTCACACCATGGACAGATGGGTATCACCATGACAACACACTCAGCACCATCGAGAAATAAGACAGGAAGAGAGAAAGAATGAGAAGGAGGGGAAAAGAGAGGGAAATGTATCAACGGAGCAATACAGGGCAATATGAAGACCGCTGAATTGGCAGGAGGACAAACAGCTGAGATAATTGTGTACTTGGTGTGTTCGTGAAGGAAAAACCAGACCATCTCTTTCCACAATACTTTTGAAAATCAAAAGTACAATGATGCATGTTGAGCAGGTCCATAAAAGCATGTACACTAAGGCAAACATGCACACCTTCACAAACACTACAACTGGATTAATATTTACAAGACTGTATATTATACTGTATATTATTTTGCTGCTGATAAAAACAGAACAAATATTGGGATGTTTAAAAGTTTTCTGGCCATTACGTTTGTAAGACTATGCCAACAGGCCAGTTTCACGCTTGCACATTGTGTCACAACTTGTATGTTCATATGTGAGTAGTTTGATAAGATATTTTGATACTGTCTCTGATTCAAACCTCTGTAGCAAAAAAGCAGCTAGAACTGGGAAGTGTGATTCAATTCAAAATGGCAGTTTAAACTCTGTTTTAACAATCAGGGTTATTAGAGTTAACTAAAACCATAAAAATGAAACTTGAAATAAAATAAACTTTAAATGATATAAAATATAAAATAATTATTTATTTCACTTGATGTACTAAAATAATTGATGTACTAAAACTGAAATAAAAATTAACTATATAGACATATAAAAAACCCCACTATAATAGTTAAATAATAGTATAATCGTAGAACTATAATAGTCTCAATGTCTCAAGTGTAATAACACTGTCAACAATTTGTGAAAAATGTTAACAGATGTCCCTGTGTGGCATTTTACTTGCTTAAAATGTTTAGTAAAAAAAATATTATATTATATTATATTATATTATATATTATATTATATTATAAATTTAATCTTTATCTCATTGTGATTTAAATTATATTTATTATGATTATGATTACATATAATATCATACTTTCAAAAATTAGGTATACATTGTTATAATGGATCATACAAATAAGAATAATTAAATATCATTATTTGTGGATGATTCAGTTAGTAACCCTATGGAAAATATATCTTGGTTATTTTCAAATAGTTTTTAGCTATTTGAAAAAAAGTATAGATATGTATACTGCATATTGTCAAAAAGCTGAAAAATACCCAGATATAATGTTTACAGCTATATCGTCCAGCCCAAATATACACACATTAACATTCAGGCAATCATCTAGGCCAACCGCACCTCACCCCTTCTGATAACTGCCAGAGGCCTGGACATCAGGATGGAATGAGATGCTTTTATTCACACACACTAAAGACTTTTCCTCAAGATATTAAAAAGTCTGTTCACTCCTTGTGTGTGTGTGTGTGTGCTGCATAAATATTAAGCAGAAAAAGACATCAGAATGACAGTGGGCTTTTTCAATCACAACAGTGGAATCCATGCACAGCCAATCAGACCGAAAGGCAATGAGGCAGGAATGAGAGAGAGAGAGAGAGAGAGAGGGAGAGACAATGATACAGCCCAATCTAAAGCACCACCATCACAGGGAAGGGAATCACTCAGCATTCACCACCGACTCTTTTAAAACAACACCAAATCTTGTCATTTCAGATGTGTGGATACTGATTTCAAATTGGATTGTGTCACTGCATCAACTGGAAAATACAGCAAATTGATGGATCTGAATAAGAAAACAGAGACTCGCGTGTCTGTCGGACTAATGGTTCATGTCAATCACACCCACCGGAAACATCGGCACACGGGAGAAAACGCATGAATTGTGGGTAATATCCCACGTCTGATCATATCGTTCTTACCGTTGTCATAGAAAATGAAATTCTGCGACCTGTCTGTGCGAGAGAATTGGAGACACAGAGACGCACACGTGCACAAACACACACACACACACACACACACACACAGAAACACACACACACACACACTGAAACTGAGTTCAGCTTGAAAAGGAAAGATTAAAGTTAGGTTGAGCACAGAAACACATGTTGTGAACCCTAAAAGCAAGCAGAAAGAGTGAAACGTCTCTCAGACACAAATTCAGATAACCCACCACCCACACAGACACACCGAACCTCCCTCTCTCACTAATTGGGGCTGGGTTGTCAGGCAGATGCTCAGATCGCTTTACTCAGATGAAATATGATTTTTCTCCATCTTTCATTGTGCTTGCATCTTGGCTGAATGAGATCTTTATTCCCATTTCATTCTAATTTGATCTTCATACTGATAGACTTTGGGTTGTGTGTGCAAGAGTGTGCGTGTGTCTGTGTGTTAAAGACCTGCCGCGCGCACATACAATCAGTGCACTCACAATTAGAGCCCATTCATGGATTCTCAACCAAATGATCATACATTATCATATTCATGACATTCACATTTCCTAATCCAATCACACATCAGCTCATTTGCATGTTCCCAGGCTCATATCATTAATATTATTCTTGCTCACATGTGAGCTATGTATCCTAGCAACAGAGACAAGAGGGAATGTATCATCCCTAGACTTGAAAAAAAAAAGAAAAAAAAAAAATCAACTAACGATAATTCACATCTCACCATTCACACAATCTGACAGAGTCTGGGCACACAATAGGTGCCATGTTAGACCGAACTGGAGTGACGGTACAGTAAAGTCCAGGACTGGGCTTAATTGGTGCCCAGGATAGCCAATGATATTTTGTGTGTATTCAGTGTGAATTTGGCAACGATGATAAGAACACAGAGATTACTGGTGAGCCGGAAACGATCAATACAATCCAGAAAAAGCGTGCTGCCAGCTTGTGAAAATCTCAGAAGCAAATGACACATTCATGCGGCTTGATAGATTTACAATGCTGTGTGATTATATATGTTGTGTTGTCATGAATATTTAATTTATTATAGTACATTTTGATTCAAGAAATCATATCTGAGCATCGAGTGGTGAGAAATATCAGGGTTGAGAGACAGATACGTTCAATCACAACATATAATAGGACTGTGTATCTCAATAAAAAGGTTTCCTTTACCCTTGTCTCTCGTAAGTGTTTTTGGCAGGGAGTCCTAATTAGCTGCTTAATTTCAATGCTGACTGTAAATATTAGGGCTTCAAACATGTATAAATTAGTAGATGAGGCATTCAGTTTGCCAAAATCTCTGGTGGTGAAGCATCACCTCTAGCTGAGAGTATGCCAGAGGTTTCTTGTTTTTGGAAGAATCTGTCAGTCTTCCTGAGAGAGGAGTTAGTGTTACAGAGACCAGCTGAGCTCATAAAGCAGGGATACTTGAATTACGAAGCTTTGGGACCATTTTTAGAAAATGCTGGGTGTCCAGGGGCCAGTGAATAAAATGACCCAGTAGAGTAGATCTAATGATAGCTGCAGTAATGTGCAGTAACCCAACAGCAACCACTATGTATGTGTACTACCAGCCTCACATTTGAACATGCTGGTCAGTCTTTAAAAGACATTTTCTTGCTTCATAACAATTTAGTCAATGCAAATACATTAAAATTAAATATTTAATTAAATAAAAAATAATTAATTAAATTAAAAAATATATTTAAAAAAATGTAAGCACAAATTCTACACACACACACACAAAAAACAATGATAAAATTCATAAACGTTTGTGTAAGGTCTGGAATACACTACACGAGTTCTGAAATCTGAAAAGATTTGAAAAAACTAGGCATCATACATTTGCCGACTTTGTAAATGGTTACAGAGGAAAAACTGGGCATCATACACTAAATGACTGAAGATCACACAATATCAGACTTTTCAAGTTATTGAAAACTCGAACACAACAAATTCATGCAAAAGCATGCACTTCCTTGCTAGAATCGACTCAAAATATTAAACATGTTTAACATCCTCCGACTGGATGGACTCTCAATCTGAAGCTACAAAATCTGAGTCTGTGCCCATCATACACTATGTGATTTTCTGTTAAATCTGTCAACTCTGACTGACCAAAATCTGCAGACTTTCTGCAAACTGCAAACAGCACCAAAAACCTGTACAGAAGTCATGTAGTGTATTCCAACTAGTAAAGTTCTTAAGATACTAGTGTATCTTAACTATTAACTCAAATATCTTATGTACTCAATCTTGAAATATACATTTTATACACAATTATTAATTTCCTTTCAGCTGCTCCTGCCTTGAAGGTATTTCAGCTCTCAGCTTCACTTTTGTGATTCGTCTATATTTTCTTTGACTTCATCACTGTCATAAAGGGTTGTGTGTCCTCTGGGAAGGTTTGACAATTCCAGTGAGTCTAATGTGTAAATGACTGGACAGAAGAGTGTTATTATCACCTGACTTCCCTTTATGGGGTCATTCAAAGCAAGTTCTCTCTCTGACATATCCTAGACTGAGTTTCAAAGCTTTGGGGTCAGCAGAGATGAAAATGGACTTTATTATTGCTGAACTCTTTTTTCTGTCTGTCTCTGCACAATTCCCTCTGTTATTCATTCTTCTGTCCCTTTTTAATGTAAAATTTGTATTATAATTTATAAAGCATTTTAAATTAAAATAACATTGACTAACGTCAAACTGCTGTGCTTATATCCTTTGAGGTGTCAGTCAAATCAGCTCTCTGAGGTATTGAGCAACCTTTCATAAGCTTTTCATGAAATAACACACAAATAGAAACAAACACACTCACCATTGACTTCCTGTGACCCTGCATCTGTGAAGAGGGAGCTCATGATCTCCTCGAAGTTGCAGCTGGGCTCAGCGGTGTGAGGGTCCTGTGAGACGTGGCGGAGCATGGTCTTTAACACATCGTCTAGAGAGGCCTCGTCCTCATGCAGCAGAATACTGGCCCTCTCCAGAAATCCGTCCAGATCCCTGTGAGCTCGCACTTCCTCCTCGAAGTTCATCAGCTTCACATACTGAGGGAACACACAGAGGTACATGCAAGCAATGCAAAAAAAAATATTCAAAGTAAATAACATATATACAATTTTTTTTTATAATCATATGTGACCCTGGACCACAAAACCAGTCTTAAGTCGCTGGGGTATATCAAAATGGATAGATGCAATATGGCTTGTGACTAAGAGGCACACACAGAACATATTTTTGCATCCCACTGTGCTACTTTTCCATTGTTTTCTATGTATACACTCTATGTCAAAACGTGTTTGACTGATTTTGTGTATTGCATCTTTTGCAGCGTCTCGCGCATGACACAGCATTCTAAAAACTGCCTGCATCTCAAATTTTTTGAAGCAAAAACGCATTCTGCCTGAATAAGGATTACTCTACACAAGAACTACATTTTTAGCAGCTGAAATATTTTACAGCTCAGTATAGTTTGAAAACTGTATGTTCATTATAGAAATTTCCATGACTGTTCTTAGAAAAATAAATAAATAATAAAAAATTTCCTGACATTGCCATGTTTTCCATGACCTTGGGATAACTGATTAATAAGTCATTGGAAACTGTGTATTACAGTGTTATTAGGCATGTTATACAGTTAGTATGTATCTGATACTGTATTGAAAATATTTCTATTTTGGATTCTTGTCTAATTCATTACATTTTTCATTAGAAATTAAATGGTCAGTATAACAATTTGAGTGAATAGTTGATCATTTGATTAGAAAGTAGTACAATTAATTTTAGAATGCAGAATCATAATAACTGATAGTAATTTGGGTAAAAAAGTAGTAAAATTAATTTTAGAATGCAGAATTCAGAATGCTACAGTATTAGGTAAAACCTGATGATCATGTTATCCAGTATATATATATTTTTTCATCATTTTATGTCAAAAGCTTTGTTTTAAAATGTCCTAAAACATTTTATTTGCATGTTTAAATAAACAAATACCAGATTTTAAAAAAGAGGTCTCACACTCTTGGGCCCCACTGTATGTAGACTGGTATATCAATACAGAATTCAATTAATGTGCAGTCACAGGTGTGCACATAACTTCAGGCGGGGACTATGCATCTTATAAGGTCTGTTTGGCATGTGGATGTAATGAAAAGTCTCACCCTTCGAGACGTGTTAAGCAGCACACAGCCGTGGACATCAGATTCTGTAGGAAAAAGAACAGGAGGCCTGAGGGGTGAATACAGTGTGCCAAAACAACAACCATCATAAAACAGCTTTTAGAGTTTTTAAGAAGAGAACGACTAGTTTCAAAGTGAACACTCTGATAGCATAAAATCATTAAAAAAAAAAACAGCAACAGTGAACATAAAAGCCATCTGCGTTGTGATCTCCTCAACTTAACCCAACATCACAAATATCTGCTATGAAACAGTTCAGTCCCTGAATACAAAACAAAATATCACTCCCACAACACTGTTTACTAGTAACCGCCAAATAAATCACAGCATACTCCATGGATCACAAGCATTGTACGGGACATTCTCGTGTACGTGCATGTGTTGCCGTGTCCCTGTCTGTCCTTTATTTGCTTAATTCATGTTTGGTATTGTCCTCAGGTTTGCAGTTGAGCTTGAAACCCTCACGTGATGGCTGCATGCTAAGTCCTCCTCCATATAGAGATTATATAAAGCAGACAGCCTTTATCAAATAGAGATCCCTCAGTCCTGTGCGCGTGGGCCACAAGAAGTACTGCCCCTGGAAAGAGATATTCAGGCAGGATTACCACGACCTGCGGCTGACTCCTCCACTGCCTTAGCTCCAAGATTAAACAGCCCCTCAGATGGGTTTGGGATTAAAAGGGGAAAATTGAGAATAAAAGCACAGCTTTGGGGTTTAATAAGAGGTAAGTCTATGTGTTAAACTAATAAGGTTACATAACCTCTCAAACCTTTTAATGGCTTACCGTCACCACGTGAAACCGGTTATTTTATTCTCTCCTCTTCCATCCTTCTGTCCTTCTATCACTTTTCCATTTGTTATCTGTATTTTCAGATGTTTACAAGTATGCAATATACATTTAACAATTATGTGAGGTCATATCATGTTGAACTGAAATGTACCGCATTATCTAAACACCTAATTAAAGCTCAGTGAGTTGCTGGATATAAAACTCGAAACCACTGTATTAACATAAGATAAAAGGCAGCATTAATTGAGCTCGAACTACACTGGTGCAAACCCTAATCCAAAGAGAATTCAGCAATTAGCCAGTTATCAAAACCACATGCAATCAAACCAGCATCAATGATTTGCCGGAGGCTGGTAATAGTCAGATGTATGTTCACCCTTGTGGTCTTCTGAAATGAGGAGCCAAAGCCCCTCTATCTGTTTACTTTAGTATTTACTTTAGTATTAAGTCTAATGTAAATTCATGTTCCATTGTAGTTTACATAGTTTATTGGTTAAAATTAGGAAATTTACCTTACACTTGGGACTATCAACAAGCAGCAAACTGTAATAATACTGTAATAATTTTGTATATACAGTATGAGTTGTATATACATTATCGTTCAAACGTTTGGGGTCATTTTTGATTTTTGAAAGAAAGATTTTTGATGTTTTTGAAAGAAGCCTCTTATGCTCACCAAGGCTGCATTTATTTGACATTACAGTAAAAGTAGTAATATTGTGAAATATTATTAGAATTTAAAATAAGTGTTTTCTATTTGAATGTATTTTAAAATGAAATGTATTCCTGTGATGGCAAAGCTTAATTTTCAGCATCATTACTCCAGTCTTCAGTGTCACATGATCCTTCAGAAATCACTCTAGTTGTGCTGCTTACTGTTTTTGTGGAAACTATAATCAATTTTTTCAGAATTTTTTATGAATAGAAAGCTTCAAAAACAGAATTTATTTGAAATAAAAATAGAAAACAGAAATAGAAACAGCCTTTAGTATGTTGGGATATGTCTCTGTCTCCACTAACTTTGCACATATAGACTTTACAATATTTGCCCACTCTTCTTTGCAGAACTGCTCAAGTTCAGTTCAATTTGATGGTGACCAAATCACATAACTAAAAACAAGTTACATCATAGTCTCATAAAGTTTATAAAATAACGACTTTATTCAACAATTTCTTCTCTTCTGTGTCAGTCTTCAACAACACGCATTCACGAAGAAGAAATTGTTGAATAAAGTCGTTATTTTTGTTTTCTTTGTACACAAAAAGTATTTTTGTAGCTTCATAATATTACAGTTGAACCACTTATCTCACATGGACTTATTAACGATGTCCTTACTACCTTTCTGGGCCTTGAACGTGTCAGTTGTTTGCTGTCTATATAGGGTCAGAAAGCTCTCGGATTTCATCAAAAATATCCTAATTTGTGTTCTGAAGATGAACGAAGGTGGTTTGGGTGAACTATCCCTTTAAACATTATTTTTACATTACTTCAGAAATAATGACTACAATAATACAATGACAAGCACATTTCATGTACCAATTATGTTAACAAATCCTCAATAAATACTGAGAGTGTGGAGAAGGTTGTGATGCCCACAACGGTGATGAATTTTTAATTTCACCAAACTGCATGGTTGCTAAAAACCGGCTCACTTTACAGATAATTTCTTGTTTTTCAAGAAATTCAAGTTAATTTTGACATGAATGCAACAGAAACTGGTCATGGCAGTGGATGAGCTGTTTACTCTGACATCAGTCCATCCATTTCCTGCAGTCTGACCCATTCAGTCAAATTTGTGGAAGAGTAATCAGCCAATCATAGTGCTGCCAAGAAGGACATTGCATTCCTCACAATTACGCCATCCTACAGGACAGTGATGAGAACTCAGCGAGCTCAAGGGAGGCAAAAGAGATGCTGCCTCCCTCTAGAACTCTACTGACTTGTGTGCGACTGTGTTACTTCAGAAAAATGAGTGGTTTAGACATAATTTGATCTCATATTAGGTAATATTTGTTTTGCTTTATTTTTGTAGTATGTAATTATTTCTCACCACCCCTGCTTCACCCCCAGCAATCAAGCAGCATTAAAAACCCAGCAGTATGCTAAATAACATGGCTGGGTGTTCGGTTCAGCCAACTGCTGAAATCATGGGAATTATCACTTAAAATGAAATGTGTGGAGGCCCTGGTTTATTCAAACACACATGCACACACACATGCGTGCATCCCACACAGTTCAAACTCTTAGCAGTATGTCAGAGGAGTGGAATTTGGTTTTAATCTAGACAAGTGCTGACAGCTTGTGTGCTGAGGATGACAGAACATCAGACCGGATGAGATAACGTGTGAACAAACCCCACTCATCCTAATGTGAGCCCACCAAATGCACAGCAGGAGTCACTCACGCAGAAAAGAGAATTTAAAACAGAACTAACTGTATTTGAGAAAACACAGAGAGAACATTTGCTTGTCTGATTCTGGGTCAGCTGATATTACTGAAGCTGCGCTCACTTTCAACAGCAGCAGCGCATCAGGGCAAATAGCAACCCTATTAATAGATATATTACATCATCCATAAGACATTATAAGTTTCAAAAGTTTTCAGTTATGCAAAACAGTAAATGCAGCAAAAATCTTTAATGGGGCTATATTGTAGCATTTTTTCCCCCCTTGAAGGCCAATTATAATGTTACTCGAGGTTTCATGCACCAAAAACAGTTGTTGTTTTACATGGCCATTTTCCAGCCTCTTTCTGATCCGTTTTTAAACAGGCTGTTTTTCCAACAGTACCTACAGAACTTTTTATATGTAAATGATTTGTGATTAGCTAAACTCCACATTGGTTTCACACCGCAAGCTTGAGAGCTTCGTGTAAGCTTCACGTTCGCAAAACTACATCGTCACTGCAGTTGCAGACTCGCCAGATTATTCACACTGGAAGTGTTTGTACAGTGTCACAGCAGCGGCTCCAAAGCTACACTGTAAAAAATGACTGTGAATTTAATGGTAAAAGACTGTAAAAATGCTACAGTAAAAACCTGTTAAATGGTTAACATTTTTTTACAGTGTACATATTTCTTTACAAAAAGACCTATAAATTCGTTTTTACAAGTTGGTCAGTTATAAACTTGAAAGTTTTAAAGTCTTGAAAGTTTGTTAACATGGGGATTTGCATGCAAATGGTAAACAACAAAAACAGCTCCGATTATGTCCTTTCAGTCATACTTTGATATAGAACATGCTGTTTATGTTTTTTATAAAGCCCTTTTTGTGTGAAATCATATTTATTTTGTCCATCAAAGTGTGCTGTCACTTTAATTGAGCATGAGCAGCACAGCAAAAATAGACTCAGCACCGAAAACATTGTGTCAGCACTGCTCATGCGACGCTCCTGCTCCTGGTGTGAATGCACTCATTTGTTAACATGCACGCTGAAAAAATACCCGCTGCTCACGTGCCGCTCACGCGTGAGGTGTGAAACCGGCCTAACAGTGTAGTGCACTTTCGTTGTTCATCAGGACAGGTCAAGTTGTTATATATTATAGTTGTTATAAAATAAAATACAAATTATACTTATGATGTTTAGATCCATTAGCAGCCATTTAACAGTCAGCAACCTTGGAGCATGTGATTCATTGGTACTTATGTACTTAAGTTTGTGTAAACGCACCTTTTTGCAGATGTGGCGCACATTCAACATACAGATTTATGAGAGATAACAAAAGCTTTGTTCAGACAGGACTAGATTTACCTAAGTGTAGCGAATCAGCTCATGGGGAAATATGAATAATTAATCATAACTAGTTATAATTAATTACAAATATTTAGATCCGCTGTAGATATTTACTTGACCTCTCAGGGTCAACTGTCTGTCAATTCTAAGAACGTTAATTTCCTGGTTAAGGGAAATAACTTTCTTACTGTACAATTCTACAAAGAGCTTGTAGCATAAATCTGCATTTAGGTAAATATGCATTTCACAAAAACACATTATAACTTTTTTTTTTCCACAACCACTATAAAAATTACCAGGCAACTTGCCTAATGTTTTTTAGCTAATTCAGTCCCATGAGAATTGTAATCCAGTGTCTTTGACTGCAATATATTATTATTTCTCCTCATTTCTTTTGACCTTTGTTGAATACTGTAGCTAAACGTTTCACGTTGTGCTGCCTGGTGAATCTTCATTTTGGATTTAGACAACTTTATTGGCAACTTTCCAGATAAAATATCAGTTGGCTGTTCATGTACTGCTAGCATCTCATATGATTTAAAAAGAGAGTTATATCAGTGTTTTGTATCTATAAACAGTAAAGTTTATAGATACAAAACAATGATGAATGATGATGAGAAATGATGAATGCAATAACATTTGTTTTCCAAACAATGTCCATTCTTCCTTGCAGACTTTAGAGAATATTTACCAGTGGTTTTTAAAAGCAACTATTTGGCCTTTTGCATGCACTATATACTAAAAAGTAAATTACAATGGAGATGTCAACGGTTTCCACTGTTTTTTTTTCCAATTGTCATCTTTGATTACATTTTCCTGCAGAGACTGAGGACAGAAAGAGGAGAAGACGACTTTGTGTGGTTTTGAGTGACAACAGATGACCTGTGTGGGCTTGGTGGGGGTGCGCGACATAATCACAGCACACCTGAGACTGTTGCCGTAGCAACAACTGACCTGCTAACCTGAGCATCTCCAGAGCTAATCAACAGCTCTGGGTCTAACTGTCATCCCACCCTGAACTCACTCGCAAACACACATTCACTGACCTGTCCCTCCTTGGTGTGTCTGGTTGCCGTAGAGATGAATGTCATCTCCTGATGGGATGGGAGAGTCCTGGCCCTCCTCTTGCTCCTCGCTCCCCTCCTCATGTTCTTCTCTCTCCCTCTGCTCTAAGAGCAGACACACACACACCCAACAGCCTCAATCTATATATACTTTTTAACACATATTTTAATACACACAAAATGTTTGTAAATATTACATAAAAATTACAAATGCTACAGTAAAAACATGCTAACTGTCAGCTACCTTTCCAAATACAGTGAAAAACTGTAAATGGTTTAACATCATTTTATATGTAATTTTACTGTAAAATACTGTCAAATGTATGTTTTTTTTTTTGCAAATAAAAACTGAATTAGCATATAATTTACTAAAAGACATTCCCAAAAGTCATATATGATTATATTTTATGCAAATAATTTAGTTTCTTCTCATTTTTGATATCGGTAAGGTACATTATGGTGTTTTGTGTTCCACTTTGTTATTTGTGTTTGTGTTTACTACATTATTTTAGTGTCACATGTTACTCTGATGGTGTTTTGTCGTTGTGTGTATGACCCTGTGCACTGTCTATATAAGAATATTAGCTATGTCCGATTCATTATGTGGCTTTCTAATGAACCACTTGTATTATTATGATGGTTATCAGCACATTTTAAAGGTAAAAAGCAGATTTTGGTATTTTAACATTATATCACTTAATGAACTATATGATTATAAGTTGTGAAATATACAGGCACCAATATGCAGTGTTTGGGAGTAACTAATTACATGTAACAGTGTTACGTAATTTAATTACAAAGTAAATGTAACTGTAATCAGTTATGTGTAATTAAATCAGTTACTTATGAAAATGTTAATGATTACAAAGGGGGTTACATCACAATATTTTCACACACACCCACATACAGATTTAATTAATTTCTTTCCCAAATTGCATTGACTGCTCTAAAATATGAGACACCAATGTTTCAGGAGTTTAGAACACAGAATAGGACACATGCTTATATTCGATAACTGCTACTATTTGAGTTTATGTATATGTTTTATTTTTTAGTTTTTTTCCAAGGCATTGCTAGATGCCAGTGTTTCCTGTCATAGCTATGCAAAGATTTGATTTCAAAAACAGTATCATAGCTATTAAACTATATCTTGTTATTATTTTAAATCTATATTTAACCTCACAATTATCTCAAAGTAAAAAGAGTTGCTAAAGTCAGATTTTTAAAATTAAAATATTATAATCTTAATTTAAGTGATGAGGGATTTTGAAAGTCTGACAGTAATCAGTGTTGAGTCTAGGGATGCACCGAAATGAAAATTCTTGGCCGAAGCCAAAACCGAACAAAATTAAACACTGGGCCGAAGGCCGAATACCGAATACAGAGTTTTTTTCCTCATGTATTTTGCCAATTTTTTTTTCTCACCATTGCATAAATTAAAAAGCCAAGTCCTACTGTAAAGTTAACCCTGCATGGTTTAAATGTTTGAAAATGATTAACAGTTGAAAACATTTGTTAGAAATGTAAAAAGTAATCAAAAAAGTAACCAAATGTAATCAGTTACATTTCTTTAATAAAGTAATTGAAATAGTTACACTACTTATTACATTTTAAATAGGGTAACTTGTAATCTGTAACCGATTACATTACAGTTGCCAATATCCCATAACACTGGAAACATTGTCATCATATTTTTACAACGAATTTCTGGCAACCACATCTATTTTTTTTACTGTAAATTTGACAGGATATATTATAATATAATATTAATTTACAACAGCACACTATTCATTTACTCTTCATTTAAATAAAATATAATAAAATAAATATTAAAATAAAATAAATATTAAATGTAAAATAAATTTCTACTAATCCTTATTAATATTACTGAACTTTTCATATCTACATACATACTGTACACTGTCCCCTGCTGACCCTATAAATTACTGACAAACTCATATGTTAAAGTTACAATTAATTTACAAATTTAATATGCTACACTGTACATTTAATCCATCCATTCTGAATTGATATTTCAGCACGATAAGACAGTTCCTCAATGTAAACACAACAAGGCTTCAATAATCCATAAATTTCTCTCTTTTTTCCTGTTGAATACAAAGTGTTCTTGGGGTTTAATACCCCACAGATGTGACTGTGTAGCCAGAGTGTGGCTGAAGCTGTGATTTATCCACACATGGCAGCTCGTTATTGTTCTCGCTTCTCTGGTTGAATGTGGCATGTGAGTGGCTATCGGTTCCATATCTTTCTCCTCATCTATTCATTTATTCACTAATCCTTCCCTCTATTATTCTCTATGTAAAGCTGGAGAGGAGAGGGGGCTGTTAATCCACGTGTGCTCATTGACTCTAATGCCCTGGACCAACGGTGAGCGGGCGAGAGGATATTCCTCTCCCCGACGACGGCGCTCCCCTTTTTTCCCCTTTTCTCGCTCGCTCTTTCAAGCTCAGAGCACCGTGGTTGATCATATTCATAAGTGTATGATTCACTGAAAGCCTATTCATGAACAAATTAACTCATTTATTGAAAATACCCCCCATACTTTGTTATAATTACATACGTATAAACAAGAGCCCCTTGAATTAAACTGAGAGAGAGATGACATAAACAGTGATTTCTGAAATGGCATAATGAGGGAATACTTGAGAAATCTGAACATGCCACAAGCTTTACCTGCACTAACAAATTTTGCACAATTAATTTTACAGACATTTCCAGGCACTAGAGATTTTTTATTTATTTATTTATTTTTGCTCAGATTTTGCTGCATTGGGCTTCACTGCAGCAGAATCAGAGGCAGAAAACTTGTCTCTCATTGACACTAATGAGAAATCCAGAAATGTTATATTTTGAATATTCCTGCAAGTCAGAAATGAGGGCATGCTTTAAATACTGTAGAAAGGAGTTTCCTTCTGCCTGTGTTTTACTCCCAGCTTGACCTTCATAGCTCTCTTCCAGGCCATGTGTTGAACAAACAAACACACACCAACCAACTTCTACAAACATTCACTCACCCATCTCTTGATAGAAGTATCCATTCTTAGCCATCCCTGAGGGGGGAGCCTCTGGAAGAGAAATTAAAACCACAATTAACAAAAGACTTCAAATAACCACGAGTGTGTGTTAAATAACACAGCATGAATAAGTGTTTCTTATTACCGTAAGAGAACAAAGCAGGTTTGATCAAGCACTGATTCTTCAGTACTGGGACAAAAAAGGTTATCTATCCAGCAATTATTATGGATTAATCTGTTCAACATGTTCGGTTGCTGTCTCTGGCCTCTATTTTCTTTTTTCTTTTTTTAAATGTGTTTTTCTTCTCAATAAATGTCAACACCAACAGATACAAAAATAATGTGTAAAATAGTTATTATAAATATTGATCAATCTAGCATTCATTTTAACGAATAAATCAATTTAGACTACTGGATGGTTTCAAACTGATATTCAGCTTCATCTATTGAATTGTCACCACACTAAGACAGAAAATATTACAGTTTTGATTAAATTTTTTCTTTGGTTGCTACCACCAAGATCAATTTAAAATTAGGGAAATTAATTTAAAAATCCCAAACAATTTATTCACAATTTAGAGTTGACATATTATGGCTGCGATATGTGAAAATATAAGCATAATTACTTACATTTATTTTATTTTAATTTTTTTCACAGAATTTCACCCACTATTAAACTTGTCTGTTTGACTTTTTGAACTCATAGCAGGTTAAATATCTAAAGAGGACTTAAGAATGAAGACAGATTTTTAAAAGGTTTTGATGTTGACAAATTCCTTATAAAAGAGTAATACTTTTAAAATTAACCTCCTTCTTCTATAAGAAGACATAGTAGTAATTTTTCATTAAAATATGCATATTTATATCTCTGTTGTTATTCAATTGAATATATATTTTGATGGATATGAGATTTTGATATGGTCTAAGGACACCGAATTTGTGTTCAGGACATTCAAGTGTTAATCTTTGATTTCGTTCAAAACTGAAACATTGTTATTATCACTCATGACAGGTAAAGTTGTCCCATGTGTTGTCCCATGTCTCAAGAATCAGTGTGAATATGCAAACGTGAATATGCCATACACTAGTCATGCCCTTACGATGGTCACTAAACAGCCACACACACTCCAAAGCACAATTCCACTGACACATATATACACACAAACTCACATATTTACTCCAGCATGCTCACACTCAGACATAAACACATGCACATGGAACCAGCACACATATTCCCACACCTGTGGCCTACATTCATTTGGTGCCGTTTAAGGGGATATTTATGAGGTGAAGTCAGCCGTGACTGAGGTTTCTCTTTTCCCACTTTCTGACTCCCTTAATTGTCAGGTACCTCTCTTTCCAGCAAAACACCCTGCCTAAAGAGAGTATGCATGTACGGCTGGCACAAGTGTACCACAGCACTCACATTTTGGAACATGAAAACAATACACACACACCCACACACAGAAACTTGCACACATCTCGTCCTGTTGTACAGTGAACAGACTACATCAGACGTACTGACAGAGAGTTTGTCTGAATATAAAGCTGATATGAAACTCCAATCAGCTGAGACTGTCCAGTCCAACATGAGAAGCCTCTGCATGCCTGACAACCCTCATTCTGGGCCTTAAATGAGCACTTATTTAAAATCAATAAAAACTGTCACTGAAGACTGAAGATTTATATGTAACAAAGACATAACTAAGCTAACATCCTTATGCTCATGTCACTACCTAAATCATTTTATACAATGATTTCTTGAGGGTTATTCTCACAGCTTTGGCATTAGTAATTTGACGCCAACGAAAACAAGGTTGTGAGCGATAGAAGAGCAGTCTGTTCAATATGTCGTACTGTCTCAAGGCAGTGTGATCTCATTAGTATTGTGACAACCCACAAACACACACACACACACACACACACGCACATTAGTAAATGAGCGAAACACGTTGATGTTACACTGTAAAATTAAATAAACCTGCATTTAATATGACTTAGTTTCATCATTTACTAATAAACGCCACACGTAACTGAAGTCTTACAAGGCTTTACGTTTTAAATGCTTTCAGTATGTTTACATTAAACAATAGGCATTTAAATAGGGAACCTAAAACACGCACCTTTTTCCATTAATTCAAGGCCTTAAACACCAGGAGAAAAAAAAACAACTGATGTTGTAAAGGGTACAAATGTCCTTTTTATTTAATCTAAAGGAAGAATGAAAGGGATTTAAATGTATAAATTACAAATTCCAGCACATAAATGATATAGGCTCTTTTCAATTTAAAACTGAAATTTGACCACAAAAAGTAGAATCCATTGCATTAGATATTACTGTTGGTAGTATCTTTCACAAAATACTGTACATGTTACATTTTAAACGTCTAACTACTTATTTCACACTTATTGATCTTTAAAAATATCTCTGTTGTTATTCAACTGAATATATATTTTGATGGATATGAGATTTTGTTATGGTCTAAGGACACCGAATTTGTGTTCAGGACATTCAAGTGTTAATCTTTGATTTTGTTCAAAACTGAAACATTGTTATTATCACTCATGACAGGTAAAGTTGTCCCATGTGTTGTCCCATGTCTCAAGAATCAGTGTGAATATGCAAATGTGAATATGCCATACACTAGTCATGCCCTTACGATGGTCACTAAACAGCCACACACACTCCAAAGCACAATTCCACTGACACATATATACACACAAACTCACATATTTACTCCAGCATGCTCACACTCAGACATAAACACATGCACATGGAACCAGCACACATATTCCCACACCTGTGGCCTACATTCATTTGGTGCCGTTTAAGGGGATATTTATGAGGTGAAGTCAGCCGTGACTGAGGTTTCTCTTTCCCACTTTCTGACTCCCTTAATTGTCAGGTACCTCTCTTTCCAGCAAAACACCCTGCCTAAAGAGAGTATGCATGTACGGCTGGCATAAGTGTACCACAGCACTCACATTTTGGAGCATGAAAATAATATACACACGAACACACACAAAAACTTGCACATATCTCATCCTGTCGTACTGAGTACAGTCTACATCAGACGTAGTGACAGAGAGTTTGTCTCATATTTCTCTTCAGTGACAGCCCAAAAACATGAGCTGCTGTGCCGTTATATTCTGCAGGATGTACAAAAGCAGAATTTGTCAGCGCAGGAAACAGACTGTCTGAATATTAAGCTGATATGAAACTCCAATCAGCTGAGACTGTCCAGTCCAACATGAGAAGCCTCTGCATGCCTGACAACCCTCATTCTGGGCCTTAAATGAGCACTTATTTAAAATCAATAAAAACTGTCACTGAAGACTGAAGATTTATATGTAACAAAGACATAACTAAGCTAACATCCTTATGCTCATGTCACTACCTAAATCATTTTATACAATGATTTCTTGAGGGTTATTCTCACAGCTTTGGCATTAGTAATTTGACGCCAACGAAAACAAGGTTGTGAGCGATAGAAGAGCAGTCTGTTCAATATGTCGTACTGTCTCAAGGCAGTGTGATCTCTAGTATTGTGACAGCCTATGAACACACTCATACACATGCACATTAGTAAATGAAAGAGACACGTTGATGTTACACTTCAACATGAAATAAACCTGCATTTAAAATGTCTTTAGTTTCATAATTTACTAATAAACGCCACACACCACTCAAGTCTTACAAGGCTTTAAGTTTTAGATGCTGTCAATATGCTTAATGCCTGTTCACACCAAGGACGATAAATATAAAGATAACGATAAAGATATAGTTCTTAAAATCGTTCTCAATATTAAAGGGGTCATATGATGCTTTTTTAAAGATCATTATTTTGTGTATTTGGTGTAACAGAATATGTTGACATGCTTTAATGTTCAAAAAACACATTATTTTTCAAATATTGTACATTATTGTAGGTCCTCTATGCCCTTAAAGCGGCAGATGAGTGTCGTTACTGGTGTGAACGGGCCAATAGCATTAAACAATAGGCATTTAAATAGGTGTCTTCACACATATGCCTTCTACATTAATTTAAGGCCTTAAACACGGGTGGGAACAGAACCACTGATGTTGTAGTGGGTACAAATGTCCTTTTTATTTAATCTAAAGGAATTTAAGAATGAAAGTGATTTAAATGTATAAAGAAAAAACTAAAAAGAAAGAAAAATAGTAAAATAATTTATTGTAATGCATTTGGGCCATTTGCAAATAATATTTGCATTTTAAAATATCTATACAAGCATTCTTAAACCTGTGCCTAATATGCTGGAAATGGCTCTGTTAATGCTTCTTGTCATGTCATATTCAATTACAAATTCCATCACATAAATTATAGGCTATTTTCAATTTAAAACTGTGAAATTTGACAAAAAAAAAAAGGTTGAATGCTTTGCATTGGATATTACTGTTGGTTGTATCTTTCGCTAAATATATGTTGAATTTTAAATGTCTAGCTATTTACTTCAGACTGGAATTCATGTTTGACAGTAAACAGTAAACCCTTCCTTCTTTGATATGCTTTGCCATCTACTGACCAGTTCTGTTAGTCTGCAGACTATGCTAAGAATTTAAATTTTAAAACATTTTGTCACCCTAATAACACAGAGAGTAGTGCGTAATGGAGTGCAGCAGATCGGCATCAAGCATGTCAAATATTGGAGGGGGGACCATTTGGCCATGTGATTATTTTAGTGGGGGTGGGGGGTGAGGAGCTTGTCCCCCTCAATGTCTATAGTGGTTACGACCCTGCATTAATTTAACAGAATTGTACATGTGTGAACAGGACCTGTTGCCGGAAAGCCAGTAAATCAATTTAAAGGTAATTTCAGACAAATTACATCATAACGGCACTTTTATGCTGATGTGTGAATTTGTATGTGTTTCAATACAAATAAAAGATGGAAAGCAGTTTGATTAAATACCACATGTTGTACAATTGCTGAAAATAGTACATTTAATTTGCAATTTAACAGGTTTTATGTGTGAAAGTGAAACAAATGTTTAAGGCCTGAATCACGAGTTTTCTCCACTGAAGAGCTGTTTTAAATTATATTTTTGTTTTTTCACCATCTAAACAATCAAAACCAAGGTACATCACAGTACAACAGTGAACAAACCTGTCCTTCGCAGTCTCATAGATGCTTGCATCAAATAAAATATAGCATTTACACTCAGGTCTATGATCACAATAAAAACCCCAAGGTCACCGTAGAAGGTCACCCTCCCACAGTAGAATGACTATTCTCAGGCAGAAAACAGTCATATTTACGCATTCCACCTCATACACTGCTATTACATGATGCTCACAACCCACCCGGCTCTAATCAACGACATGCACTAGCATTTGCATAAATGGCTTGAGCCAGCAAACCCATAATTCTTTAAATGTCCTCCCGTCGTAACATAATTTAGGAAGCCACGAGTAAGCTGGTGAGGCAGACGGAGAAAACGACTCTCTCCCTCCCCTGCCATTCAAAGTCAGTGACGACGCAGCAGCCGATTGGTATTCTGTGCATGTTCTCATCAGAACCGTCCCTACAGACAAAACACCTTCAGCCCAGCCATGCCTACAGGCCCTCCGGAGGGAACGCAGTCACTGTGCTATTTACCCCTACTCTGACCTTTCACTGGGTACTTCGTCTCTGCTGCCTCCAGCTATGGGTACTGTGTGACCAACCTTTATCAACCCCTGGCTCAATGTCTGATCTGAAGATATTTCTCTAATGCCACGTTAGTGCATGCTTATTTCCATCGCAGATGCCGCTCATGGACCGCCTGTTGATATGCAAAGGAAGTGAGCAGGACTGACAGAGGAAGTGGTGCTGCGGCACTTTCAGCCTTAAATCACTCAGGGCCAGGGACGGGTTTGACTTAAGCATCACACTTCCTTTTTAGAGGTTACTGTAGGTATGGTAAGCAGGCTGAGCCAGAACGGACACATCAAATCAAACAAGCTAAGGTTTGCATTCGAATACTCACCCAGGCATGATGCACGAAACACAAACAGACGTGTCAAGACACGCTTTCACTTTGTTGGTTCACCTTTACTGTTTTATTCATTCACGTTTAAAATGCAAAACTCTCTCATTTCAGTCCTGCTTCAGAGTCTCTTCTATAATTACATTTCCTGCAAACCAGAGCAAAAAAAATATTTTTCACATGGAGACGTGATCAAAGCCAAAGTGTCGAATGAATGAGAGATAAGAGGGACAAAAAGACTAAACAGAAAGCTGTGTTTTTTAAATAAATCTTGATTAAAAAAAATTCCTGCTAATCACATTAATGCAAGGAAAAATTTACAAATGAGAACTCAAATCTAAAGCAAACAGAAAATACCTGGTGCAGGCTGGGTGGCGAACAGACTCCTAATATCTGATAATCATTACTAACACAGGAAGTGCTGTCTTGGCAAACAGGAAGCAAGAGCTGGCAGAACAGGTCTTCATTGTGTGTGTGTGTGTGTGTGAATATTTGAACGTCAGTGTAGTTTTACTCTCAAACACACGGATCATCATTGTTTGCATGTGCATTTAATACCATGACTAGATTCAGTTCAACTACAGAGATAAGTTGATGTGTGAGTCACAGACTAAAGCTTAGTAACCAGCGAGTCCTTTCCCTTTACACACACACACAGACACACAGGCAATTTCAGACTCTCTGCGCCAGTGAGCAGTGAGAGTGGTGTCTCTTTAAAGCTTGGTGGTCTAGTTGTTAAGAAATACTCATGTATGTGTTTAGTGTGCAACAGAACCACAAACAGCCTGTGCATCTATTCAGTTTCATACTCAAGATAAAGAGCATAAAACATCAAATATGCCTCAGTATCACACTCTCTCTCCTTGCTTTGATTTTTTTTTTCAGACAAGACCAGACACGCTAAAAAAATACAGTCGGAATGGACGAACTCTCTCTGGCGAATAATGCAAATTTACAGATAAAAGTGTGCAAAGATGAAACAAGAGCGAGCGTGTTGTTGTGCGCGGCTGAGGTGGCTGTGTAGCTTGTCTGGTGTGAAAGCGGGAGTGTGTAGTAAAACTGTCCTCCCTCTCTCTCTCTCTCTTACACACACACACACACACACACACACACAGTTAAATGAGCTCATCACAGAGATGCTAGGTCACACAAGACAGCCGCTCAATCTCACCGCTTCCTTCAAGGCAGTAAACTTAATGTGATATTCTTCTTTGAAACTGAACCTCATAATAAGTGCATCGGAAGTTATGCATCTGTGATGCATCTAGTTCTTCAGAACAAAATCAACATTTGCAATTGCAGTTCAAATTTACATTTTGCACTTTCTTAAAGGGACAGTTAACCAAAAATAAACATTACTGATCAACATTTTTGCAGTTCAAATTTACATTTTGCACTTTCTTAAAGGGACAGTTAACCAAAAATAAACATTACTGGGCAGAGGCTGTCAAGCAACAACAAAAAAATTGTGTATACAGGTATATATACTGTATATATATATATATATATATATATATGTACCGGAATATAGTTCCAAAATAGGTTTGGTTCTCGTGTCTCATTATAGACATCAAACATGTCATGACTCATCTTGATGCGCCTTCTTTGGATGTATGATATTGCACAGTGCTAACTCTAATTGTTCATTGACTCACACTTTATATTAGCTGTCTTTAACTACAATGTACTTACATCAATTATTTTTACTTTTTTACTTTTAATTTACTTACTAAAGTATAACAGTATATTATGCACAGTTACAAGCAAATAACTTTACATAACCAAACCATAAACCTAACCCTACAGTAAGAACATGTTGTTCATAATAAGTGCATCGGAATTTATGCATCTGTGATGAATCTAGTTCTTCAGAACAAAATCAGCATTTGCAATTGCAATTCAAATTTACATTTTGTACTTTCTTAAAGGGACAGTTAACCAAAAATAAACATTACTGGGCAGAGGCTGTCAAGCAACAACAGAAAAATTGTGTGTGTATATATATATATGAAGAGTTCATTTGCAAAAACCGATAACTCCATTTTTTTTTTTTTTCAGAAATCACGTTTTTTTTATTGCCCATTCCAAGTAATATCAATCAAACTGCAGTTGGGTTGTTTTGATTAAGTAATAATAACTTAAACAAATACAGGTAATTTACAAAATTAAGGTTCATTGAAAGTATGTTGTTTTTACATATTAACGTTTGTTTTATAGCAAAAGCAGATAACGTAGACTAACCATGTTCCGTACACTTTTCGCTATTCACCGCACGCCAGCGACCACTCCTCAGTTGTTGAAAGACAGACAAGCATGTTTGTGTGATCATTCTCTGGGGAAATACCTATTATACAGTCCACACTTTGATTGATGTCTTTAGGACCAATAGTTTTTGAGAAAAGTGGGGAAAAGTACCTTCTCCGCCAGTGTACGGAAAATTATAAGGGTTAACTGTGTTCCGTACAGGCTTATAATGGTGTTCTGTACAGCGCGCATAAGTTGATTTTATCGGTGAAAATGGACCCATGTTTTTTTTTTTTCAGAAATCACGTTTTTTTTATTGCCCATTCCAAGTAATATCAATCAAACTGCAGTTGGGTTGTTTTGATTAAGTAATAATAACTTAAACAAATACAGGTAATTTACAAAATTAAGGTTCATTGAAAGTATGTTGTTTTTACATATTAACGTTTGTTTTATAGCAAAAGCAGATAACGTAGACTAACCATGTTCCGTACACTTTTCGCTATTCACCGCACGCCAGCGACCACTCCTCAGTTGTTGAAAGACAGACAAGCATGTTTGTGTGATCATTCTCTGGGGAAATACCTATTATACAGTCCACACTTTGATTGATGTCTTTAGGACCAATAGTTTTTGAGAAAAGTGGGGAAAAGTACCTTCTCCGCCAGTGTACGGAAAATTATAAGGGTTAACGGTGTTCCGTACAGGCTTATAATGGTGTTCTGTACAGCGCGCATAAGTTGATTTTATCGGTGAAAATGGACATTTAACTGATCAACTGTGAACTGTTTATTTATTTTAACTGAAGAAAACATTATTTAAATGAATATGAAAGATGAGTATCTTTTTATTTGGTTAAAATGTAAGTTAATTGCTGCTTTAATAAAGGACCATGCGAGTTAGGCATGATTGTGTCGTGATATTAATTATGGCATGTGAGTTAAGCATGAACCATGTGAAACGTTAGTGAATAACATTTCCATATATTTCCGAAGACAAGAAGGGCAAACAATTTGCACTGATTTAAAAAAAAAAAAGATTAACGAATGTGAAAACTTCAAAACATAAATGATCAGGATGCATGTGTTTACAATTATTTACATTTGACACTAAACTGATAAAAAAATACCATAACTAGAAATTAATGTGTTCATTTTCTGTGTGCACTATTTACATTGTGTGTGTGGGTGTGTGTGTAATGTGTGTTTTTATGT
Organism: Sinocyclocheilus rhinocerous; assembly: GCF_001515625.1. Classification (NCBI taxonomy): domain Eukaryota; kingdom Metazoa; phylum Chordata; class Actinopteri; order Cypriniformes; family Cyprinidae; genus Sinocyclocheilus; species Sinocyclocheilus rhinocerous. The sequence continues at coordinate 314,228 of NW_015667306.1, forward strand.
GGACAGACAATGTAACGTTACTTTTTTAATGAAAAGTTGACTTTGAAATAACAACACAATCATTTGCGTTTCACATTGTTTAATTTGTTAAAGAATGACGATTTAAAATGTTAAAATATTCAAATTAATTGACCATTTATGAATATAAACATCATCACTGCATGCAGCATGATGGGCAAACAGCGTCTGTGCTGACTGCTGCCTGTCTCAGGTGAGAGTGGCGCTAAGTGGTCATGATCGCCCGCAATCGAAGTTTAAAAATTCCCATTTCAAAACATTTATTCAACAAAAGGTAATATATTTACCAATTTGTGATAACATAATATTCATTTCATAAAGGCTGTAGTACTGTGAGAAACATAAATTAAATAGAAATGTACATTTTCGCTGCTCTAGTTGTCTCCCCACCCAAGCTGCAGGCTTGAAGTGTAGCTTGCCCACCATCCATTTTCAAGCGCAGTGTGCGCACCTAACAAACTTACTAAAATCTCACTGAAAAAATCTTGAAAAAAATCTTGATCGGGGGTGAAAAAGGGAGAAATAAGGATGACACAGATATATAGTTTATGTACAACCTGGAAGTATTTATTCAGCGATCGGCGCGAAAACATCGTCTGTACGGAACATCGTTGTGTACGGAACATGGTTAGTCTACGTTAACTCCAACAGTCGTTTTTTGGCAAAAGCAGATTAAAAAACACTCATTTAATCTTTGTAATCTCCTCAGATGACAATGTAGATGCCTGACAAACGTTGTTGTTGTTGTTGTGATCATAAACTGTATGGATGTGATTACGCGCAATACACGGAGCATTTCCCTCACCATTGTAACGCTCTGCTTTTGCAAGGTTCCGTGAAAACGTTTCAGCTTTTATTTTCCTTTTTCGCCCTGAAGAAGATATCACAGGTTCATCAAGTTCGTCGAAATGATCCATCCTCGATCACTTTTAGTCAGCTTTGACAAAACTCCTCTCAGCTAGCAGCCTAGCACATCTTTTCAAAGTGAAAGTAGCCTTCTCACCTGACCTGAATACAGCGCGCTGATTCGCTAAAATGGACTTATCTGCTTCTGTTCAAAAACAACAAGGACGCTTGTCAGCTTCTGCAGTAAAACGTGAACTCGTGATGCCTTTAAAGTGGACAAAACCGGCTTTTTTGACAAAACGTGTTTAGGGTTCAGATTGCGCTATATGTGAAGGATAATGCACGGCAATCAGCTAATTTTGTTCGTTGAAAGGTTATTTGAGG
>NW_015667306.1:315754-337049 GCF_001515625.1 Sinocyclocheilus rhinocerous
TTTTGCAAATGAACTATATATATATATATATATATATATATATATTTGTATATAGTTCCAAAATAGGTTTGGCTCTCGTGTCTCATTATTGACATCAAACATGTCTCATCTTAATGCGCCTTCTTTGGATGATATTGCACAGTGCTAACTCTAATTGTTCATTGACTCACACTTTATATTAGGTGTCTTTAACTACAATGTACTTACGTCATTTTTTTTTAAATAAGGTGTAACCCAATGTACTTATTGTGTTGATGTTGCATTGCAAAACCCTTTTGCTGCTATTGAGGTGGGATATGGTTAAGGTTAGGGACAGGTTTTGTGGTAAGGGTGGGTTAAGAGGTCAACAGTGTAAATGAAGTAATGACACGCAGGATTTAAAAAATATATATAAACACAATATAAAAAAACATGTACAAAATAAATGCATTTTATCAGATGATTAATTTAAATGTTAGTACACATTAGTGTCACGCGTTGGTGATACAAACTGCATGAAGACGAAGAAGATCAACGAAAAGTCCTTTAATCAGATAAATCCAGGAGAACATGGACAGAAACCAACTGAACATATGAACAGATAATGGACGAAGACTAAGGGAGAACTGAGGACTTATAAGCATGAACCAAACAAAGGGAACTAATGAGATGATTAACAGACAACAGGTGAACTGAATGACATAATCAGGCAACTTAGGAAAATTAGGTCACAACAGAGAGAACAGAAAACAAGGCATACATGTAACAGTTCGCCCCCTCCCGGGAAGGCGCATCCCTGTGCCATAACAAAGTCCAACTGAGGAGGGAGGGTGGGGGCTCTGTAGGAAGGCATGGAGCAGGAGAAAGGCAGAAACAAAAATAGTTCAAAAGAGTCCAAGGGGGAGTGAAGGGTGGGAGGAGCCAAGGGGAAGCCAGGAACAGGAGGAGCCAGATGTTGGTCCAGAGACCAGCCAGGTCGAAGCCCCAGGGCGGAGTTGAAGGAGGGAGGAGCCATGGTGGAGAAGGCCTTGACGACACCCTGGGGATGAACGATGAAGACGGAGCCACTGGAGGTGGAGACCCAGATGGAGCTGAGCAGACGGAGAGCCAGGGTGACACCAAGGATCTGGAGGGCCAAAGCGGAGCTGACGGCTCAGGTGACCAAGGTGGAGGCGGGGATCCAGAAGACCGCAGCAGAGCCGGAGCGACTGAGGACAAAGGTGGAGCCGGAGGGAAGGAGGTGCCAGACAGAGCCAGAGGCAGAGGGATGGAGTGATGAGGATCCCTTGTCTCCGCCTCCAGCCTCTGAGTCCCAGACTCCGCCTCAGCCCTTCGACCCAGCGGCTCCATCATGGCTCCTAGCTCCCTCCTCTCTGCCGTGGCCCGTCAGTCCACCGCCTTGGCCCTCCGGCTCCTCCCCATCGCCCTGGCTCATCGGCTCTCCGTCTCCACCTCGGGCTCCTCCTCCACCTACTCCGCCGCCGTCGGTCGGCCCCCTGGAGTCGTCAGCCCTTCCTCCACCATGGCTCCTCCCTCTGTCGGCTCCACCGTGGGCCGCCATCATGGCTGCGGCCTGGCTCCTTTTGCTCCAAGTCCCTCCTGTCTCCGTCCTGGCTCCTCCCTCCGTCTGATCCACCCTGGCTCCTACAGTTTCCGCCCTGGCTCCTTCCTCCATCGTCTCCACCCTGGACTCTGTTCGTCGTCCTCCTCCCGGGAGTCTGTTCTCCGCCCAAACCTCCACCTGTACTGTTTGCCTGCCTTCCTGCCATCCCGTCACCATCCCACATCCATTCCTTTGTCTTCCTCCTAAATCCCCCTCCGTCCCTCCCTTTGTCTCCACGGCGCGAGGTCGCGCCTTCCGGGAGGGGGACGAACTGTCACACCCCTTTGGACGTTTTGTTGTGTTTTCATCCCTCATGTGTTCATTGACCCTGTTTCTGTCTCTCTTTCATTAGTTAGTTCCTTGTGCCCATATTTGGTTATGTTCCTGTTCTTGTTATGTCATTATTAGTTCATCCTCCTCACCTGCCTGTCCCTCATCAAGCTCCCCTTTATTAAGTCAAGTCTGTGCATTCTGTGTTTGTCCAGTGTTAAAGTTGAGTTGTTTGTGTGTTACTGCCTACCTTCTGTGGATTCCTTCGGTGTGGTTTATATTAAAGATTATTTGCATTCATCTTCATCTTCGTTGTTCGCTTATCACACCGTACAGTGACAATATTAATTTAAACGTATCATATATCTATCTGTTAATCTCAAAATTATCGTATGTCTTCAGATGACTTGGATTATATTGGATTAAGTCATATGGACTTTACAAAAATCTTATAATGTGCTTTTTTTGAGGAGCCAAGGGGAAGCCAGGAACAGGAGGAGCCAGATGTTGGTCCAGAGACCAGCCAGGTCGAAGCCCCAGGGCGGAGTTGAAGGAGGGAGGAGCCATGGTGGAGAAGGCCTTGACGACACCCTGGGGATGAACGATGAAGACGGAGCCACTGGAGGTGGAGACCCAGATGGAGCTGAGCAGACGGAGAGCCAGGGTGACACCAAGGATCTGGAGGGCCAAAGCGGAGCTGACGGCTCAGGTGACCAAGGTGGAGGCGGGGATCCAGAAGACCGCAGCAGAGCCGGAGCGACTGAGGACAAAGGTGGAGCCGGAGGGAAGGAGGTGCCAGACAGAGCCAGAGGCAGAGGGATGGAGTGATGAGGATCCCTTGTCTCCGCCTCCAGCCTCTGAGTCCCAGACTCCGCCTCAGCCCTTCGACCCAGCGGCTCCATCATGGCTCCTAGCTCCCTCCTCTCTGCCGTGGCCCGTCAGTCCACCGCCTTGGCCCTCCGGCTCCTCCCCATCGCCCTGGCTCATCGGCTCTCCGTCTCCACCTCGGGCTCCTCCTCCACCTACTCCGCCGCCGTCGGTCGGCCCCCTGGAGTCGTCAGCCCTTCCTCCACCATGGCTCCTCCCTCTGTCGGCTCCACCGTGGGCCGCCATCATGGCTGCGGCCTGGCTCCTTTTGCTCCAAGTCCCTCCTGTCTCCGTCCTGGCTCCTCCCTCCGTCTGATCCACCCTGGCTCCTACAGTTTCCGCCCTGGCTCCTTCCTCCATCGTCTCCACCCTGGACTCTGTTCGTCGTCCTCCTCCCGGGAGTCTGTTCTCCGCCCAAACCTCCACCTGTACTGTTTGCCTGCCTTCCTGCCATCCCGTCACCATCCCACATCCATTCCTTTGTCTTCCTCCTAAATCCCCCTCCGTCCCTCCCTTTGTCTCCACGGCGCGAGGTCGCGCCTTCCGGGAGGGGGACGAACTGTCACACCCCTTTGGACGTTTTGTTGTGTTTTCATCCCTCATGTGTTCATTGACCCTGTTTCTGTCTCTCTTTCATTAGTTAGTTCCTTGTGCCCATATTTGGTTATGTTCCTGTTCTCGTTATGTCATTATTAGTTCATCCTCCTCACCTGCCTGTCCCTCATCAAGCTCCCCTTTATTAAGTCAAGTCTGTGCATTCTGTGTTTGTCCAGTGTTAAAGTTGAGTTGTTTGTGTGTTACTGCCTACCTTCTGTGGATTCCTTCGGTGTGGTTTATATTAAAGATTATTTGCATTCATCTTCATCTTCGTTGTTCGCTTATCACACCGTACAGTGACAATATTAATTTAAACGTATCATATATCTATCTGTTAATCTCAAAATTATCGTATGTCTTCAGATGACTTGGATTATATTGGATTAAGTCATATGGACTTTACAAAAATCTTATAATGTGCTTTTTTTATTTCCTGGGTTCATCAGCCCCTATCCCCATACATTTTCAATGTATGAGAAGGATATTCTTCAAAACATCTTTCATATTCAACGAAAGCAAGAAAATCAAGAGGCTTGGAATGACGTGAAAGTGAATAAATGATTACAGAATTATTTTGGGGAGAACTATCCCTCTTACTTTTTCATCAAGAGAGGAATTAATTTGTCACGGAAATCTCACGGTGCATCTCTGCAAGTTTGCATAATGTAAAAAAATAAATAAATCTAGTAAATTGAGTTTGTGAGGCTGTTACATCCAGCCATATGGCACCACGCTCTGGCAGACCAAAAACATTAATCCCTGCCCTGACAAACGGACAATGTGCATTAAAAAATTGGAGGTAAGAAACAGTGCACATGGCCTGTAATATAAAAGCACATCAAACATGTGAATGCGTCTTTTACATAAGCTATTACAGCTGTAATATCATAAGAGAACATACAAATGCAGAAAGCATGTGCTTTGGGTTTAGAAAGGCTGCTTAGGAATTTAGTCACTGTTATTTCATAGACCTTAGGTTTTTGAGATCTTTTAATCCAGCTGTACCTGTACAAGTAGGGCCATGCTTTGACATAGATATGACTTTGGCAATGTGAGAGATAAGGTATGAGAGAAAGAAAGTCATCTCTTGCAGGTTGTGATTGTATTTTGGTTGTCTAGCAGTGTGTAGTGATGGTCCTTTAGCGTAGATACACCTCTACTAAACAGACAGACAGAAAGAAAGAAAGACAGATTAAAAGTGCTCTCTGCCACTTTTTAATGTCACTAACAGCCCTGATCTACGAGAGAGCAAGCAGGAAAGAGAGAGACTTAATATGCCTGCTGGCTTTTTGGCACTCGAGTCTCCAACTGCTTAGAGAGGGAATTCCTTCTGAAGACCAATAATGACACATACATACACACATGCTGCTTCTTTTGGGAATAAGGGAAGAGCGTGATGAGGCAAGGAGAAGGAGAGAGACACGGAGTTGTGTCTGTGCGTGTATGAGTCTGCTTGACAGAATATTGCTGGAGAGAAAAAGCCAAACTGTTGACGATGCATTCTCTTCACAAATAAACTGTGGACAGCGCTAAAGACATATTAATATGCATGCTGTTGTTGGAGTAATAGAGGAAAGAAAACTCAATGCTATAATTATTAAATGAGAAAAAAATACTGTTTCTGCATGCAAATGAGCATGTTATGGATCTTCAACATATAAACACACATTAAAAAGATTTTAGAAAAGCCAAGCTGAATTAGTTTCTTCATGCAAGTTTGACATCGGCATACATAAATTTTCCTCTGCTGGAAGATGCGTTTGATTCTCAGCATAAAGTCTTGTCCGGTTTGGAACTGCATACTTGCACAGAAAAAGGTCTGAGTGACAAGAAATCGACTAATTATGTTTTGTTTTTACACAACTTTTAGGAGCACATTTATTTTATAGTTTGAAGAATTTGTCATTTTATATTTTACAGCATGAAAAAAAACTGAATTAATTCAAACAAGGGCACAGCAGTGTTGATCTGTGAGAAGCAATGATCAAAAATGTGTGTAGAAGTTTTTAATTTATTCTTTTCATTTCACAAACATAATTCAGAAAAAAGTCAGACATAGAGTTTTGCTTATTGATATAAATTTCATTGTGAAAAGACTGAATATCTTTATTCAGACGTTCAAAGAAGACAACTTTGCATAGCACCAGCCAATCAGATCAGAACTGGCGATTTCAGCCGGGTCTTGGTTTTTTGAGTGCAATATGCATCAGTGAACAGACTGTGGGCGGTCTGTTGGCATGCCATCTGAGGATCTACTGATTGTATTAGAGAAGATACCGTTCTGATAATAGTTTCATTAAACCCAACAATGAATAAGGTGTAACGCAGTTATAATGTTCTTCACATGTTTGATTGAAATAACCGTTCATGGCAATTTGCAGGTAAATCCTGAAGCTGCAGCCATTTGCTTTCAGATGAATTTCATACGGCAGAGATGTTTCTGCTGCATGCAGCTAGTCTGATGCGTCTGTCTCACTTCATTCTCTCAGTGTGATGGGAGCAATCACCAGGTGACCCTGATAGTGATCTATGCATACTCTACACATGGTGTTATATAGACGTACGTGAGCCAGCGGATCCCTCTCTTCCTCTCTTCATCTCACTCTCTATAAGCCGTAGGAGAAAATACGCAGATCGGCATGTGTGGAAAAACAAACCGCATCAAATATTAACAGGAAAACCTAGGTAATATTATGATGATGGCATCAGATCTCACTCTCTTTAGCCCATTTATTCCTGTAAAACATCCTCTTGGGCATTGGACAGAGAAATGGAGAGGGAGATAGAGAGAGAAAGGTGGACGTCAAGATCCAGTGACCGCAGCGCTAACATGCATCAACATGACAGCCGTCTTTAATCACACGGCACCAAGGGAATGCACAGCTTAAATGTGTTTGTATGGACACTATTGTCCTGTACATCAAGGGAATACAGATTTTCCTTTCCTTCATATCTCGGTTGCTCTGGTTTTGTGAGCGCTCTGCTGGGGGATTCCTGCTAATTGCTTGCACATTCCCTTCTTCCTCTATTAAAGCCAGGCCACCATTCCCTCTTACAATCTACAGTATCGCTGCCACAAGAGAAGAAGACCAAACCGGAGACAAAACACAAGTGAGAGAGAACAGAAAAAGGATACAGCTGTATCATACAAGGAATGTGAATTCTGAACTAAAACAGAAAGACTGTTTGACATTTGAAGGCCATGATGGTATCTAGTTTATGCCAAAGATGGTTTGTCATACAGCCTGGCACAATGTCTGACTGTGTGCATCAGAATGGTGGTGTGCGCATCTGTGTGTTTGTCTACCGTATGCGTATCAGAAAAGTGGCATTTGTGCGAGGTTTCTCCCCTGGCGCACGGGCAGCATCGAAATCAAAAGTCTGAATTCATCAGCATTGGCATCCTCCGACATCTTGAAGCAATCTAAGGTTTACTCCAGAGGTGGGCGGGGGACGCGTCTGTTTGCCTGAGCGTGGGTGTTTGTGTGTGTGTGTGGATGCGAGAGGGGGTTCCTGACATTCTCTAACAGAAAGTGAAGACTGAGCGTTTGCAACTTTTCCCGTGAGCTATATTTAATCTATTACGGAAAAGCAGACGCATGTCTATCTGGGATCAGACTTTTAGCGGAAGAGATGCCCAATTAATTAGGCTCAAGCAAACAACACAGAGCACTTGGCAAATCGCACACATATTTGGGCCTCTAAAAATATCCCCATTACGGCCGTGTCTGTAAATCAGAAGAGGGTCAAGCTCTCCATCATGTGAACGTCTGTGAAGGCTGTTTCCTTTGCGCCCACAGACACCGCTCTTTGTATGAGAGAGGATGCCCATATGGCTGTTTTACAGCGTACCATAAACAGAGGAGATAAACAGAGGAATGTGTGATTCTAATTTCCTTTGCAGACTGTAATGTACAGTGGGTGGAAGACAAATGGGGAATAGAAAAGTCAGAGATGCCTAACCGCATTACCAACCTCTCTGGGACCCGGCGGATGACTGTACACGCACATACACAGATAAATAAAGGAACGCACAGCCACGCAAAGTCAATCAGCCCTCCATTGCAAATAGGACGTTCAACATCCAAACAAGATGGGAAATCGTAAATAAAGGAATCTGGGGACAAAACGTCCACCTTTCATGTGTGTGTAATGAGAAGCGGGTGAGCAATCTCAATACTCGTTAGAGAGAAAGACAGTCGTAAAAAGACAGAGGACACTGCTTATTACATTAGTCCCATCATTAATTTTATTCTTTCATCCATCATTCATCCGCTCATCTGTTCAAACAACTTCAATCCTGTTGCAGCGATTGCTCACCTATGTGATATTGTGAATTGCAGAAAGTTCTCAGGCGGCCACAGCACGCAGATGGCCTGTGATCTGCTCCAATGACATTGAGATTCTGTTGAAATTATGGTATTGACAGAGTGCCACAAAGATTACCCACAAGCCGAGACAGGCACAAACTAAGTGTCAATTACAACAGCCTGATCAAATCCGCACTTGATGCTGTGTGTCACACACACATGGAGAAACACACACGTAATTATGTGAGGATAGAAAATTGAGACATCAACTGATTTGAAGTTCAACCCTCAGGTGAAGGATGCAAATCACAGTCTCATTATGTATGTGTGTGTGTGTGTGTATCGGCGGGAAGACGAGCACAAGATTTAGTGTCTTCCCACTTCTATTACCTACTGTGTTAACACTGAGGTTTTTGAGTGAAGGGAAAGGACAGAAAGAGAGTGATGTAGGTGCACTTGTGCTGTACGACAGCGCATGTGTGTTGCATGCGGTATTATACTGATGAGACGAATTGAACAGCAACATTGCGTACAAATAAGACCTACTCTCCCAGAAGACTACCAACTACACATACGTTCTCACGCACGCACACTCGAGTACTGCCTGATCAGGCATATAGGTTTTGGTCCTAGTGCTGCCCTACAGGTACTTGATTTTGATCTGTGTTTTGCATCAGTCTCTTTTCTCACGTCTCCCTCTCCCTCATTTGTATTTGTGTGTGCATGCTTTTGCAATGTGTGTGCAGGTATCTCAAACTGTGTGATGTCATTTTTCTTTTTTCCTGTTTTACTCGACTAAGATTAACAGCGTAAAAGCATTTACAACGCATTCCAGAAAACCAGCCCCGAAAAAGCCTGTCTGCATTCCAGCATAACGCACCCCAAAAAACACCAGCAGCAGCAGCGTGTGAGAAAAACAATCCACAGACCTGCAGGATTCAACAGAGAGAAAACTTACAACAACACACAAACACACATGCACCCTCTCCACTGTACATGTTTGGCACACACAGTCTCAAATTTCAGGGAACCCTCGGATGCTTAGTCGTGACGGCGCAGGAGCATGTGCATATGTGTGTATGTCTGGATGTGTGTGTGTATGTGTGAGAGTGCATGTGGATCTTACCGGATGGCACAAAATGAAGAACTTTGTTTGCTTCCATCATTCCCTTCTCAACCCATAATCATCCTGTAGTCCTGACACTAATGGGGGCAAGATCACCTCTGCTCAGGTCTCCTCTCTCTACCCTCCTCTCTTCACTTCTACCTCTCCTGCTCTCTCTCTCTCTCTCTCTCTCTGTATCTATCTTTCTTTCTCTCTCTCTCATTCCTCAGACATATTTAGTGAGTCAGCCTTGCCCAGCCTCCGTTGAGCTGTGACTCTGGGTCCTAAAGCCTACGTTTCCTGCGTTTCTCCGTTTCACTTTGCGTACTTGATGCTTGCGGGCATAAATCGTCACGACAAACTGCCTGGCATTTAGCATTACTTTCGTGTGAGAGAGAAATTAGTCTGTGTCATAGAGTAATCAGCAAAATGTTGTTTCTAATAAATATTTTGCAATGTGCGACATGTGGTGTGCCTGTAAGTTTACATACTGATGTCACAGCGATGTCCTTTGTTTCTTTCACAATAAGGAATAATGTCATTCTTGCATCTAGCTAAATCATGGCATGATAGAAATACACACCCTATTGTGAGGTTTGGTGCTTTTGGATTTTTGATGCTATTATTTTTGGTGTGGTGCTTCTGGATTATTTGATGCTGTTATTTTTGGTGAAGACATTTTGGAACAACATTTCAAAGAGATTTACTGCAAAGATGGCAGCTGAAATTGGGTATATTAGCTGAAACACATTTCAAGCGTCTTGTTTTTTTAGTCAGCTGTGTATGAGAATCAACACAGTGTGACCCTGTGATCTTAGTGTGAAGGCGGCTATATGGTTAAATAAATGTAAGAGAGTAAAGACCAATTCAAATAGATGTAAAAAAAATTAATAAATTCATTATGCCAATAGCACAATGGCATTATTTTAGTCAATTCGATTTTGAATGGCAAATATTCTATCAATTTAAGCCAATGGAAGACTTAAAACAAATTGAAAACTTTAAATTGAAATGATAAAGATTACACCCAAAATATAATATATTTTACACACTTAAGGGAATAGTTCACCCAAAAGTGACAATTTTGTGATCACTGACTAACCAAACCTGTATGATTTTCTTTCTTCTGTGGAACATAAAAGATATTTTGAGAAATGTGTTTTTACGTCCACACAATGGAAGTAAATGGTAACCAAAACTTTTCTTCAAAATAGAAAAAAAGACGTTCATACAGGTTTGGAACAACATGATGGCAAGTAAATGATGACAGAATTTTTAATTTTTGAGTGAACTATCCCTTAAATGCTAAAATTATCTACAAATTTGAACAAAAGCTGAATAAATAGCAGTAAGAAGACAGTAGACAAATAAAAAGAAGATTATGATGAAGAAAAAAACAAGCAACAAAAGACGACAATAAACAAGATGATGACAAAGCATAAGTCGAACAAAAGAAGTAGAAAACAAAGATGACGACAAAGATGTTGAAGCAGAAATACTAGCAGTGATGGTAGAACATGATGACAAGGCAGTATTAGTAGATGAAAAAGATGACAACGAAGAAGAAGCAGAAGACAATGGTGAAGAAGAAGGCGAAGAAGAAGAACAGAATGTTTGAGGAATTTCTAGCAAGCACGGTAATGACTCATCATTCCAAGGCTGTTTGTTTTATTTCTCTGCCGAGGAGGTGGGGGGTATGGGGGGGATCTGTTTTTTATTTCAGCCCTCACAATAATTATAAAAAGTGTAGAACCCCTCTCTCCTCCCTCCATTTTGTTGCCATCAAAGGCTCTTTCCACAAAACACACCTGCTGGCAGCATGTAAAAGAGTTTGTAGAGGCGTGTGTGTACATATAAGTGTGTGTGTGGGACGGGGGGAGGCTGTAATGTTCACACAGCTCTTGTGTAAACCCTAGACTGTATTGTGATGCGCTGCTCTTTAAACAATTCTGTTATGGTCAGACCGAGTACCTCTCACAGTATGACATGCAAAGTGTTTGATTCGGCCACCTACGTGTCCATGCATTCAATGTAACAACACTACTGAAATATCATACCTCACAATCATCATAGTCCAATTGATTTAAAAGAGACATGGTGTATGTGGGGTGTAGAGGGTTAAATTCTGATGTGGGCACAGGATGCTGTGGGTACACAGAGTGAGGTCAATCTCTGACCTCGCTATTGTCCTTGAGTTCAGCAGAGTTGTCCAGAGGTGCCAGAAAAACACACACTGCACCACAAAATATTTGGGCTAGATTAGAGACGCAATGTGCATTGGCCAACAGAAAGAGATCCCTACAGCAAAGCAAATAGTGTTCTGGGTGACGCACTGCCCCCTAGTGCCCTGTGCGACTGTAAGAGGTCTAAACACCTACCTTACACAACTCTTTGGAGCCATCTCATAAGCACACACACACACACACACACACACACACACACATTTAATGAATACTTTGTGCTTTCACTTGTGTGCCCTAGACCTCACTTCCTATCTGTGTTTGACTGTGATAGTCAGATCATAAGCTTCACAGGAAATGTTTTGTTGTCTTTCTGGACAAACAATGGGTATTGGAGATTTATGGGTACTGACTGCTGACTGTAACACTTTAAGCTACCTATTTGAACTACCTATTCACACCACAAATACAAGTAATTGGTTTTCAGAGAAGTAAATCTAATAATTTACTCCCAAAACAGTTTTAGTTCATTCCAATTAGTAGCAAAATGAGACAAGACATCAAAAATATGTGATCAACTATATAGTGATACAAAATTATACAGTTAACTTGCATGTGGAAATAGAGGGTGTTTTTGCAGTACAGCTAAATGTTTAGGGCTCAACAATACAGAAACAGTTTCAACAACTGACACAACTGAAAATAAAAAAAATATATTTTTTTATGGCTTACAAACATATACTGTATGTTTGGTTTTGATGTACTCTAGATTTTTGTTAAAATATGTTTATTATGATATTTATCTTATTATCATGCAGGCAGACATAGATAAGTTTTGGTGAATGTACCTTGTGATAGTCTTTTTCTTTCTTTCTTTCTTTTTGCATGTGTGTGTGTGTGTGTGTGTGTGTGAAACTGAACTACTGCAGAACTACTGATGAAAAAAAAAAACTTTAATGTTGAGTCCTGCTGTTTCACTTCTATTAATGAAACAGAAGTAGTGACAATCTTTTTCTCCATATTGTGACATATATCCAAGTGAAATGGCTTATCGAAAAAGAAAAGTGTAAGGCGGGACATACATCTACACTTCGTTCATTGATTGGATGGAGGCGAATCTGAATTTCAGCTTGAGGTCGATTGTGAGAAAGGGGCAGAGTTTAAGAGAACTAAATGATTGGAGAAGTCAGGTATACATCAACAGAGAGAAGTTTGTTGTTTCACTGGAAGATCCAGTTATGCCATTTTAATGAAGAATTACTAAGTCAATGAAAAAAATTTAACATATAGATGAATTGCGCACAATAAGATCATTAAGGTCCATTTACAAAAAAGATTAAAGGGGTCATATGATGCTGCTAAAAAGAACATTATTTTGTGTATTTGGTGTAATGAAATGTGTTTATGCGGTTTAAAGTAAAAAAAACACATTATTTTCCACATAATGTACATTATTGTTTCTCCTGTATGCCCCGCCTTCTGAAACGCGTCGATTTTTACAAAGCTCATTGGTCTGAAAAAGCGAGGTGTGCTCTGATTGGCCAGCTATCCAGTGCATTGTGATTGGCCGAATACCTCAAGCGTGAGACGGAAATGTTACGCCCCTCACCATACTGTGTTGATGCCGTGTCCGGCCGGAGCGACGAGGCAAAAACATTAAAACCCATTACAAACGAGGCATTCGTTGCATCCAGTGGGGACATAATTACTGATTATAATGACTTATACTGTCTTTTTACGCATTGCCTTGCATTGCGCTGCGTAAACATAAAACCATGTCTGCATTTGTGATCAGAGAAATGACAAACAACAAGTGCTATTCTACACTGCCCAAAACTCGCGTTTGAATCATCAGTGGCAAATCCTTTAAATGAAAACGTACTTACGTGAGTCAGAACTGCTGGCATTTTAGTCTAACGTTACTCTCCCAGGATCAGTAACGTTAAACAGTCCTCCATAAAATGTGCCGGCAATCCACAGCACTAAGTTGATGTATTTCCTCAGCGACCAGCACGGATCAGCTCCAGGCATGACGAAGCGGATATCGTCCTCTTTTGGAAGGCCAAACAAAGTAGTTTCGCTTTCACAACGAAGCACACAGCGTCTTCACGACATGGCGGCAGCGGCAACAACAAAACTACAGCGAGAATAAAAGTTACGCCTTCTTTCTTTGCGTGAACATTTGGGCGGCGTTATGCAAATCTTCCCACATAGTGAGGTAGATATGTGGGGGCGTGTTAGAACGATCCGTTTTAGGGGGGTGTGGCTGACTCTTAACTTTTATAAAGAATATCTCTTTGGATTTGAGACTTTAGTCTTTGCAACTTTACAGATCTTCTTTATGCACCAAGAGCTTGTAACACTTCAAAGAGAAAGGAAAAAATGAAATTGCATCATATGACCCCTTTAAGTGAATTTTCATTTAATGCTGACTTTAAACTGAAATATGAACCGAGAGACTGAGTTCACTTTTCATTCTCAGTGGATCTCAATCTGCTTTCCATTCACACTGGAACCCAGCCTATTAAAATATTATTACGCCCTACAAAATGATGTCAAAATGGTTATTGTTAAAGGCCGAATTCAGTTGTCCGATTGAATACATTTATTCAAAGTTTCAAATTCTTTCTTTAGTACAAGAATTAAGGTCGAGCCATGCAAACACCAGGTCTTTTGGGTTTGCTTCAAAGACACACACACACACACACTCACTCAAGAACACAAGAGTTGTATTGTATCTCCAGACCAACAGTCAAACTGAGTGAACAACAAAGGGTGCAGCTTCCTTCCCCTGGACCCTCACCTAATGTAAGAAATGTATCAGTGAGACTACGTGTGTCTGTGTGAGCGCATGTGCACATGCTTGTGAGAGGGCATGCATGTGTATTCACATTGAGATTGGGATGAAGAAAGCAATGAATTTATATCTTAATATCTTGACATGCTAGAACAAATCTGAAAGATGTTAAAATGGAGCAATCTTTAATACAGTCTGTCACAAGATCTATTGAATTCACAACCTAAGAATGATACAATAATGAAGTGCTACAACAATTGTTGTGAGTATTGTGAGTTACCTCACACTTGCAGTACTTCATCAGCTCCAAGGACAAGAGAATATGTGGGCGAAAGCATGTTATGTCTACACGTCTACTAAGGGCACTTTATAATTCAGTTTGAAATGGCACCACTGCTGTTGTGGATGCTGATTCTTATGGGTGTGCAATGATGCTTTAAAAAGAGGCTTTCTAAATGTTTTGTATAGGTTAATAAACATGGTATCCTCTTTGATCAGACAGCCTGATAGCTTTTGACTTTGTGAGACTAACAGCTGAAAGACAGCAGAATAAAAAGATGAATCTTTATCCAGCCCTTCCTTCCCTCATTAACCTAGGAGTATGAGCTCAGGCAGCTTATGTGCAGCTCTATTGTATAGCAAGCTATTGGGACACTCATCCTTTCTTTATTGTGTCAGTCTTGATAGGGAACAGAAAATACAGCTTAATCATGAAGGTAATTATGCTGATACAAAATCATTGTTCATACACATTTTTCATTTAAATGTGCTAATACATCCAGAATTATTTATGACTAAACTGTTCATCAAAAAAAAAAAAAAAAAGATGATAAGATCAGATTTCTGAGTTTTGCAGAAATATCTTTTTAAGGAAAGACCTTCTGCAGTGCCTGTCCAAATAACTGCACATACAGCATATTAAGATGTATATTAACATATTTGTATTTTATTTAACATTATAATATAATTAATATATTATTATAAACAAACCCTATTAGGTTGGGCAGTAGTTATCTCTTTTGAAGTCTAACTTTGGCCTTGTGCTTGTCTCAAATAACAGGACTAGATAATGGGACTGTGGCAGTGATAATGAAGGCTAGTGTTTGGATTTTTGGAAAATGTTGTATCCCTTTAAAAAATTACCATGGTAACCGTAACACAATACCATAGTTATAATTATTGAGATTTTACAGCAATATAAGTATGAATACAAAACATATATATGTGTTCATTCGATATTAATTTATTATGACCTTACAGTACAACTGTTGCAAATATATGGTTGCCATAAATATTTCGTTTTAAAAAGTTCCTCACCTTGTCCGTTTCGATACAAACATCCTTACCTTCAGCAAAGCGGTTGACAGTCACTCCCCTCATGTCTTTAGTCTTTATCCGTCTTCATGATGCCTTTCAGTTTGGTACACCTTTTAATGTCTGAAATCACATCCAGGGGAAGCTTTTCTGAGAGTTAGTTTATCTTTATATCCAGACGAACTAGTCAAGTTGTTATCTTTTCTCCTGAGTGTGAAACACACGCTGGCATATTAGCAGTGCGCGCGAGTGTTCCGCAGGTGTGCATGACAGCACGAGCGCAAGAAGTGCAGCACGCAAACAAAAGCTCGCGAATCTGGACCAATCACGCTCCAGCAAAACAGTGCTAATATATAGCTAATATATAATATATAATGATAAATATAATTACTGTGTGAATTTTAGAGGGAAAAACAGTTTCCCGTCCTGTTTAAGAATATATTAATCGTGACATTAAATTAACAGCGGACTGATAACTGACATTAAAACTGGTATGAGGGAAAGGTTACCCACTAGAGAGCGCGCAGAGAACGCGACACACGTGCTCTCTGTGCAATTTGGAGAGCCCTGCCGCAGTAAGATTTTTTCATTCTTTTTTCATGTTTTCTTAAATTGTGAGTGACTGTGAATTTAGGATTCTTTATTCAGTTCAGTTTTGAGAACTTTAGAAGAGAACACTGTGTTACAGTACTCAGCACTGCTGATCTTTGAGTATCAAAGCACTGGATCAATTTGTCTCTCTTATCTGATTCACCCAGGACAGTTCGTGGAGCCTCTGCTAATGAGTTGAATCAGGTGTAGTAGATAAGGGAGACCTCCACAATGTGAAGTGCAGGTCGATGATTGAGAACCACTGGTCTTTTATGTTCTGTCGACATAAGATATAGATATACTCTTAAAAATAATAAATCCAAAAATGGGTTTTCACAGCGATGCCTTAGAAGAACCTTTCTGTGAACAGTTCTTAAAACAAATTTTCCTAGAGCAAAGAACATTTTAATAGTCTAAAGAACCTTCAACTACTGTAAAGAACATTTTGTGGAATGGAAAGGTTGCATGGATGGTAAAGGTTCTTTATGAAACCATAGAAGCCAATAAAGAATCTTTATTTTTAATGTTGGAGTGTTGGAGACAGAACATACTATGCCTCATAAATGTTTCTTATGTATACTGCTCAAGGCTACCTTTGGGGCTTCTTTATTATCACATCTTGAGAAGGAGAAAGACCATCACCTCATGCCCTCATGTTATCTACAAGGCTGCATGTACATAGAAAAGTCTTCATGTTAACATGATGCAAACCAGAAACAAGAAAACTTATGCAAGTTTTATTCCAAAACCTGGAGGGGAGAACTTCATAAATAAACAGACAACTGTAGTCATTGCTATTCTGGCACACTGCCGATGGGTAATTGGTCAGGGGTAATTCAGCCTGCTAGAGGGGGTATGTAAGAAGACCCTTGAGGGGCCCCGACAGACTGTCTGACATGGAGCCCGAGCCAATGAGGATGTTTTCAGAGGAAGGGTCTCTATGTATGGAAATAAAAACTGCTTTGTTTTTCTGCACATAGCGACAGTATCCACTAAGGTCAGCTACAATTTCCATATCAGTGATTTTATTTACAGAAGGACAGTAATTTGGAGAACGGGGTTAACGAGTTCAGGACTGGCACTGAAGGAGATGATGATTATTGATATTAATTATTGTTATGAATTTGTGTGTGCGTTCCTCCCACTTTATTTTTTTACCCTAAGCAGACTAAACATTCAAACAAAGTCTTTAATACCCTTAACAAGGTCAAGATAAACTTGTTTATGCATGTTTGTTAGCTAATAAATTTATCAGTTACCAAACACAACCTTCTTCACCCTCCGTGCCAACATCAAATGCCCTTCTTTCTCTCCCCCTCTCTTGTATCTTTGAGCTCATTGGCTGTCATGCTAAGTCCAAGTGTATTTTTAGCACGCTATCCTTTCATAGGGGTGGACACAGGGAGGAAATAGATATATACAGACCCCTGCAATAGAACTCAAAATATAATATAAATCTGCTACTACCAACACTACTAGAAGTGACAGAAGGTATGAGTGTCACAACTGCAAAAGGTAAGATTTTCCATCTTATTGCATTTTAGATGTATTTTGGAGTGTTTTGAAACTAAGAAGAGATTGAAAGTTTGAAGTATGAACTATGTCAGATGTTGGTTTCTGAGTTTAAAGTGATATAACAAGCAGGATGACATAAATTTTAGTTCAGATGTTTTCTTTTCCTCTCATCTGCACTGATGAAGCTCAAACTGATCAACAACCTATCACGACAGAAAACAGCAACCGAGGCTGCCAACCAGAAGAAGCTGTCACAGATTCAAACAGTGACACGTATAAACAAAACTTTGATTTGAAAGTTCAAAATGATGTGGTGAAATACAAACTTCAGAATGTATCTGAAAGCCAACAGACCAGCATGAAGAAGGAGAACAGCACTAAAATCTGTTTGACTATTAAGAGCCACCGAGGAGGTTCACCTTCAGTGGAGAAAAATGACCCAAAGCCATTAACCACTGTACCGATACAAGAAAATGTAGTTTCACATAAGGCATCGTTAGAGAACTATGAAGGGAAATTATGTGAGGAACAACGGCCGAGTACAAAGCGCCAACTGTCCACTGAAAGCGCGGCGAAATCAGTGAGTGTAAGAAAGAGGAGCACTGTGAAAAAGAGCCAAGAGATTGTGAAACCCCTCTCAGTCGCCAGCCCTGGCACGCAGTCTGGGAGACCTTATCTACCTGCAGTCTCCTCCTCTCAGAGGAAACCCAGAAAATTGCTGTTCTCCAGCACTGATATTTTCAGCAAAGTAGACACATTCTCAATCCAAAAAGGAAGAGAGGTAACAGACAACACACAAACACACAAGTCTTTGTTTGTATGTTCTTATAAACCAGGTTTGTCCAATCGTGGTCCTGGAGGATCAATGTTCTGCAGAGTTCGGCTCCTACTTGTCACAAAATAGCTGCCAGGTAGATTCTAGTGATCCTGAAGACTTTGGTTACCTGGGTTCAGGTGTGTTTAATTGGGACTGGAGCTAAATTCTGCAGGACTGTGGCCCTCCAAGAGCAAGATTGGACAGCCCTGTTATAAACAATAGATTTAGGCATAAACATGTGTTTTTCAGTTGAGGGAGCAGGAAGTATTTGATGCTCAGAAGATTACTTGTGCAGTCACAGAGAGGGGAAGAAATGATGTGGAAAAACTCAGGGCCATATGGATCTGGCTATGTCATAATATTGGTAATTGCACACGCAAAAATGCATGCACTGTAAGAAATGAAGTTGTGAATAAAACTTGTATGATTTACAAGAAAATATTACGTCTTTCTACTTCAGATTGTCACAATTCAGTGTTACTTGTCATTTTTTTGTAGTTGTTTGTGGAATTTACTAGCTGTTTTTGAGTGAAAATGTTTCTACACAATTTCTTTAGTAAGTCAAAGGACTTTTAACTATTTTAGTGAATGTACTTCCTACGGCAAATTGTCTTGTGTGTTTGTGTGTTTAGAGTATGATTTGGAGGGATACCTTGGTCTTTCTCAGAAGATTTGCTCTTCTGATGAGGTCATCAGGACAGGAAAGGGTGTATGTAGTGGATACTCCGGACTCTGTGTGGAGATGTGCAGGTAAATGGCCACAAGTATATATATATATATATATATATATATATATATATATATACACATCATGCCAGTAGAATGTGGCTCTGAACTTTCTCTCTTTCTCTAGGGAGGTGGGCATTGAGTGTGTGGAGGTGAGCGGGTACAGCAAAGGCGTTGGATACCAGGCCAGGCACGGTTTAGCTGAGAAGCGTTCCGATCATGAGTGGAATGCTGTCTTTGTGGGGGGTCAGTGGTGGCTGCTTGACGCTTGCTGGGGCGCTGGCACTGTGGATATGATACGCAAAACATTTGTGAAGAGGTCAGGCTCCTCAAGAGTGTCAGTTATTCATATCATACAGTACACACATACTGCATACAATATACACACATGTCATGAGTAGTTTTTACATACTACAACAAATACAATATACTTTGGTTGGGTTTCTGGGAGAAAATAAATCCCATGCATTCATTTATCCATTGTAGAGAAATTGTTTTTGTATTTAATTGATTCTGATGTCATTAATTGATGGTATATGCATCTGTTGAAGCCATCAGTTAGCATAATTTCTTATTAGCCAGTGAAGAATTACACTACCCATGAAGAGAAATATCCAAGAATGAAAGAGTTGTGGAAAAACAAATTAAGACAGCAAATTAAGACAACCGCCCATTCTAATGAAGCACTGTGAATCAGAATCAGAATCAGAATGAGCTTTATTGCCAGGTATGTTTACACATACGAGGAAGAGTCAAGTCAGTCTCCCAACACTCTTATTTATGAATATATAAACAGAAAATGTATTGTTTTTTTTACTTATAACTCATGACTATAAATCAACATTTATATTTTACTATCACGTTTAATTTGGTTACATCATTAGCAATGCTTCATGGGATAGTTCATTCCCCTTATAAATTACATTAAGTAGGCTACACAGCCTTATACATATCTTTTTCTGATTTACAAATACTTTCTTCAAAATCCACACTGGAAATGAAAAATTCCACACTAAATAGAAGGAAAATCAGTGGTGATGTCTGTCTGTTTCAGGTATGATGACTTTTATTTCCTGACTGAACCTAGTGAGTTCATAAACTCACATTTCCCTGATGACAAGACCTGGCAACTTCTTACCACTCCCATCTCCATAGAAGAGTTTGAAACAAGACCCTTGAAGACCTCAGCATTTTATCCGTTTGGATTGACCCTGACACAACCCAAACAGTACAAAACAATCACAGGTATACATACACACACAAAACATACACTAGTAACACAACTGCACATATGCAAAATAGAATAATGCACACACTCAAAAGGGAAGATTAGTGAAGTACACACAATGTCTGTCACACTGTAATGAGATAATAGGCTGCTGCTGGCATTAGCTCGTGGTGAGAAGCTCTGAGAAAACAGATTAGACTGTTTGCTGCAGAGATTAGACTGTCTCATGGGGGGGAAAAAGTTACTTTAACTAAAACGTCCTGAATACTGTCTACAGCATGCACTGCAGAATATGCAGGCAAGATTATTAAGTTAGTGTAAACATTAGTGGAACCACAAAGAATGCTTAACAAAGCCTCTGCTGGTACCTATTGGGCAATGAATAAATGCATGCACACTGAAGCTAAATGCGGTGTCACTCCTGGAAAACACAGGGTCTTAAGATGAGTTTCTAAAGCTAAATTTCTTTAAAACTGAACACTCATGCATGCGACGCTGTAAACCGCAGCAAGACACCTCACAAACACTTTGGTCTAATATGCCTACATTGAAAACCAATGAAAAGTATTGCAGTGCAAATGCAGAAACAACTCAATGTTACAACAATATTAGCACGGGCCCCCAGAAATCGTGATCACGTTCCAGGGAGGGGCGGTACAAATTGCTTTCCTGTCCCATTGGGAGAAATCGTGATTTTGTCGGGCCCCTTTTCTGTGCTCATTTTTGGGCATTTGTTTGTGTATTCCACTGTTGACAGATGAAAAATAGCGAACACTGATTTAGCACCCTACAAAAACGCTACAAATTCCTGCCACGCTCGAATGCGTTCTGATTGGTTAAATAACGAATCTGACAGCAGCCAATGGCTACGTTTTATTTGACCATTAATGGAGAGTCGTGCTGTCACAGAGATCCACATAATATCCCAGGTATATCAGTAATATCTTAAAGTGAGTAGGATAAAAAAAAAACATGAACACTGACACAGAAGCTAGGATAGGTGTGGTATGTGTTGGGTATGTGTCATTATTACATTATTATTATTAATATTGTTATTACATCATTATTATTATTACTTTTATTATTATTTATATTACTGTTGCTGTCATCACAAGGTATTATTGTTATCATCACCATCTTTAGTATTATTATTATGCATGCTAGTACTACTTAAATACTACTACTATTATTCAGATTGTCATTGCTGTTTATTTCATTGCTGTTATTATCATTGCTGTTCTACTGCTGTTTTTGTGTTTTGTGTTCACCGTATGTTGTATGCTTTGCACACTTAATAAAAAATAAATAAATAAAAAAAGTGAGTAGGATCGGCCACTTCAGTGTGAAATTCTAATAAGCATGCATATTTTTTGTTTACTTCCACTAGAAGCCAAAA
>NW_015667306.1:337293-348009 GCF_001515625.1 Sinocyclocheilus rhinocerous
ACATCAACTTGTGGAAAATGGGCATCCTATGACCCCTTTAAGGATTTTACTTCCTTATTTACATGTTGTTGTCACTGCCAGAATTTTCCAGTGTGAACGTAGGCACAATATTACTGTAACATTTTGTAAATGTGTCAAAATTTGTTTTCCGCAGACGACGGGGAAGCAATTGTGTCCGTGAGCTCCTCTAGACTGTTGACCTTTTCGTATGAGATGAGGCAGCGGGATCCCCAGACAGGAGCTCTAAAGCAGGAGGAGGTTGACAGCTCCTGTGGTCTCATGTCAGTGACTCATCAAGGGATGAAGTTGCGATTACTGCCCCCAGAGCCTGGGGCCTATGAAGTGAAGCTGTTCACCCGGCGAGAGGGTGAACCTGGTGCTCTGCGGTGGATTTGCTCTCTTGAACTGGAGTGCCCCAGTATCCAGAAGAGGCAGGCCCTGCCTAGTAACCCCTACCTGAACTGGGGCCTAGCAGCAGGGGCATCGGCACTAGGTGTCAAGGATTGCAGCGTCGCAGGAGAAGAGGCCATAGTGGTGGGTGAGGGTGGCGAGTGCAAGGTGATACTACACACATCACGACCTCTGATGATGGTGTGCGAGCTCTCGCACCATGAGCTTGACGCCACTGCGGCCAAGCGCTGCCTTGCGTCGCAAATCACAGCAGAGCAGCTGGTGTGTAACGTCATGTGCCCATACAAAGGATTTTACCGGCTGTCTGTATTCGTGCAGGATTACAACAGTGGAAGTGGGACTTTTCAAAATGCCGGGAACTACCTGCTGCACTGTCAAAACCGAGGATTGAACCCAAACGCATTGTATCCTCCAGATTTGGGCCTGTGGTGTGGTCCTGGGGTGCGTACTCAAGAAGCCGGACTGTCCCATTTCAGCCACACAGGGGCGATAGTAAATGCACCCCAGGGCCAGTGCAACATTACCTTCCACTGCGCTTCACCAGACCTGCAAATACACGCGGCCCTCTGCGCTGAGCTGCATGAGCAGGCTCATTTTCCTCTGTCCCGGTATGTACTCTTGACATTTACAGATACAAGTAAGGTAACCGTGAGTGTGCACGCACCCAGAGCGGGAGTCTATCGTCTAGGTATTTATGGACGCAAACCCCCTCAGCAGGACTACATGTCACTGTGTGACTTTATAATCAGGAGTGTGTGTGAAAAGCCCGGAGATCCATTTCCATCTGTGTATTCAGCGTGGGGAAGAGGGTGTGTGCTGCTGGAGCCCCGCACAGGTGTGCTGGCTCCCCAGAGTTCAGAGAGTTTTCGAGTGCGGGTACCAGGTGCGCAAAGAGTGTGTGTCGTGGGAGAGAAACGGACGGATCTGAAGATGAATAAGAGCAGAGTTTGGGTAGGTGAGGCTGTCACTGGAAATGCCACACAACTCAAGCTCGCTGCTGTCACTAAAGAAAGCAATGACATGCATGTTCTCATGACCTTTGATGTCCTTAACCTGAAGAATGAACAGTGAACAGAACAGACTTTTGTCTAGAGGACAAAAGGGCTACGTTCACACTGCAGTTCAATGTTGTTTACCAACACTGCAAAAAATAAATAAAATAACTAATAATAATAATAATTTGTAGAGATATGAAAACACATTTAAGACAAAATAAATTAACAAGACAAACTTTGTAAAATAATTAGAGTACAAATCTTTCAATTTATTATTTTTAATTAAAAATATTAAATTTTATTAGTTTTATGCCTGAAAGAAGAAAACAATGAATATGTTTGCATTAAATCATTAATCAAATGCAAATCAAATTAATCAAATGCATTAAACTGTACTTTCTATTCATCACAAAATCCTGGAAAAAAAAATTCTGATGAAATGAATTCTGAAGGACTCTGAAGCTGCAGTAATGGCAGCTGAAAATTAAGCTAAGCAATGACATGCATGTTCTCATGACCTTTGATGTCCTTAACCTGAAGAATGAACAGTGAACAGAACAGACTTTTGTCTAGAGGACAAAAGGGCTACGTTCACACTGCAGTTCGTTTAAATTTAAAATATTAAATTTTATTAGTTTTATGCCTGAAAGAAGAAAACAATGAATATGTTTGCATTAAATCATTAATCAAATGCAAATCAAATTAATCAAATGCATTAAACTGTACTTTCTATTCATCACAAAATCCTGGAAAAAAAAATTCTGATGAAATGAATTCTGAAGGACTCTGAAGCTGCAGTAATGGCAGCTGAAAATTAAGCTTGGCCTTTACATGAATAAATTAAATTTGAAAATATATTCAAATAGAAAAAAATAATTGTGTAATAACATTATATGTGTAGTGTAGTGTAATATTAATTTTAGTAGTGTAGTGTGTATCACATTTCAGCAGAACTGGAACTAGGCACTCTGTCTTGCAGTGTGAACGAAAAGAGGAGGAAAGAAAAGGACAAAAACATATGTAAGAAACATATCCAGGTCAAAGTGTGATAATATCCACTCATATTTTTGAAACAAGACGTTTCTTAATGACATTTATGTCACTGTATGTATGTGTGTGTACATGTTATATTTGCTTGTTGACACAAACAGTCCGTATCCTCAACTGTTCTTATGCACTGCAAGTATCAGGGACATAAAGTGACTACCAAATTAAAGGTTTCTCTGGCCTCAGTGTGTGTGCAACAGAAGAGAATATTACCGTCCATCCTACACATCAGTCCCTGGCAGTGATCAAAAGACAGAGATGACCAAACAACAGCCACATTCAATGTAGCCCAAACATGATGCTGCATGATGCTAGCAATACCAAGGTCATGGGTTTGATTCCCAGGGAATGCATGCATTGGAAAAAAAAATGTTTTTACTCTAAACAAATGTTCATCCCACTTTTCAAATGCAGACAAATACATGCAGCCAGTGTCAAAATCTCTCTTAACTCCACTATGAGGAGTCATGGGAGACAAACAGACCTTAGTAAGGTTTACATGATGCAGTCATAACCAGTCAGTGCATCAGAAATGAAACCTTGAACTCGTCCCACTGGCCAGTGAGAAACAATGGCTGCTATGTGTGCAAAGGGTGGGTACCGTCTCCAGGGAGAGATGAAGGGAGCCTGATGTAAGTTAAAAGAAATGTGGGTATTGTATCTGCAAGAGGGTGAGCACATTGTTTAGACCCACTTTGGAGCCAAGTGCAGGTTGTATAAACGGCCGAGGATGGGCTGGGAAGCATGTGTAGATCCTTGGGGTGCGTTACAGTAGAGTCTCAGTGGATCAAATACAAGTATTTTGGAAGGTGGGCTGGGCAGGGACCCAAAGTAAAGGCCAGGAAAAGGATGTGTGTGGTAGATTTGACACACAAAACAGTACTCGATTATATTACAGATACACATACTAAGTTATAAATAGCTTCTGTTGTTGCAGGCCGCTGAGATTAGTGCTTAAACTGGGCTTGGCATCCTAAAAGATGTTATCACCATGTGACAAATCCACTGCTGATTTGATAACCTTACACACACAAACACACTTCTCTTCCAGGCTGTTTCTGTCAGAAGACGTTGTTTGCCTGCATTGTTTCACTGAGCAGACTACTGCGAATGACCGATAATAAAAATAGCTCATCAAAGGAAATAGCTTATAAATATTTTAATGTGTTATTTTGTGATAAATACAACATATATATTAGAAAAAAGCATCAGTCACAGGAGAAAACACGAGTTACAGTAGTTTTGTGCAAACGACACTCAAATTTAGATTTTTCACATACTTTTGTTTAACCCCTTTAAACAAAAACAAAAGTTATTTTTGAGAGTTTTGGCACTTTTCAAGTAGAACCATCTGAAATCTTGTTCAGTTACGAAGATATCAAAGTTATCATGAACTCCAAGCACTGGATATTCTGAAACTGAGGTAAAGACTGGGGAATCTATATGAATTCTACATTTTCCCTCTGGGTCAAAAAGGTCCAACGTTTTCCCAAAACGCCAATATAAGACCTTAGGGGTGCATGTTTAGCTTTGTGCAAATAACGTTTAGCTTATAATATCTATTTTTAGCTATTTCAATTTTCAGGCTTGTCCCCAGCCAGCAGCAATTGGAAATAGTTTAGCCCTTTAGCTTGTCCTAATTTTACTCTTGCCCCCGAAGCATTCATCCACAACATAATGCACTAAATGTAGGCCAGTTGTGATGGACGTTTGAAATAAAACTTCAATGCTGGTGTTGCCAACTCTACTAGATACCTGAGAACACAAGACACGTGCTGTCTGAATATTCATCCTCTGGTTGATTATTAAAAATGACCAGATTTAGGGGCTGGACAAGGTAAAACGTTTTGGTCAGGAACAAGACTTCAGTGACCACTGAAAGTCAGAATATTTATCTAATAATAATAGGTTGCCACCAAAGACAATGTTAAAAAAAGTGCTTTTCTTTGAAAGTCTGACCTTTTGGAAAACCCAGGCCTGTTTGCATTCAGCAAAACAAAACGAAAAAAGACTATCCCTCCTATCTGAATAGCATTGCAGCCGCAAATTTAAGATTATTATTGACATATTCATGTCATAAATCTTTCCACCAAACTCTGTTTTATTCCTCTAACTTCAGCTCCACAGCTGTGCGGGCCAGAGGGGGTTCACATAACATCAGGAACTGCCTCTGGAGGGCCTCACTAGGGTCCTCTATGATGAGGAGCAAAAGCCAGATTCATAGTGCTCATCTATGACCAAAAGTCTTCGAAAACCATTGGCCCAAATTTCTTGAGTTTTACACGGTGGCCCTCCAGTGCCTTTATGTTACTCAGTAGACCCTTACTGGCCCTTTACACTTACATAGACAAACAACTCTTCATATCCTTTCACCAACACTGGCGCTTGGCTCTGCCAGGGGATGCCCCTGCTCTCTGCCAAGACTCTGCAGCGGCAGCCAAATATCTCTCACAGGAGAGAATCTGCTTCGCCTGAGGAATACTATCATCTGGCTCCAATTTAATTGATTTCACAGCATTAGAAAAATAGAATTTGCAAAGATAAACCACGTTTTTCCAATATGAAAAATAGATTGAACTCTTGCGATTTCTTTCTTGGTTGTTCCAGTTTGGTGAAAGGCATTTCAGTTAGCATAAATAGAACTTCATAAGACATCTTAACACATGCGGATAGTATGTGCTAAAACAGGCCTCTACTTTGAACTACACATTATATAAGTGTTACGTAGCCCTGTACCCTTTAAGGACAGCTGCTGTGTAGAATCCGACTAACAGCAACACCACCAGCTAAATGAGTGTGTGTGTGTCTCTGCGGCACATTGGAGATTGTGTTTCAGCACTCATGAAGTGACTGCTTACCTCTGAGGCTCTGTCACCTATTAGCGAGTAGTCGGTTTCTCTTTGCTTGTCGGTTTAGCGCGGATCTACATCTCAGCAACGTCCTTTCAGAGTTTGTTCACAACAGGGTGGCCTTGAGTAAAACTGCACTTGCATACTGACAAGGTACAGAAGTGTCAAGAGACATAAAGGCAAAGTTATAAATCTCCAAAGGAACACTAAAAAGGCCCATAGCAACATTAGCACTATGTAGCTCATAAATCTCCATAGTAACTCTGACAAAAGAGTGAATATGGCTTGGTGAAACAGCTGCTAACCATGTAGTGTAATAACACCGGTACAGTATATTGCATCACAGAGGAGACCAGCAGTGTCAGGGTTTCTTTGGAAGTGCTTTCCTTTGCTCCTTTAGTAGTGCCGTAATTGTTTCAAAACATTACTTTTAAGGCTTGTCTTGTAGACAAAAGGTCAAATGTGTGTATCTACACACAAGACACTGCTGCTCTCCTGCTGTGTGTGATTAGTTGAAGTAAACATGCATAGAATGACACACACCCCAAATTGAGTTAAAATACGACCGTAATACCGAACGATATGGATCTAGCAAGTACAGGGGTGATATAAGCAAACTAATTCTGCTTCTGCCACACCTTTGTACCAGCACACGCTCAGCAAGCATGGGTTTAACACACCAAACCGATCCCTGGTGCTACACACAAACCCAACACCAACAAGTCAATCTGATAAAGAACACATTAGAACCTCTAATAATAAACCCTCCATCATACCCTGATTCCCTAACCCTCCCAAAATGGGGTGACTTGAAGCACCGGCGTGTCAGTTAATCACTTCAGATTGGCTGAAAAGAAAACTGCAGCACATGAGAGATCCTCAGCCCTGATCCACACAGCGGGGGTCGATAGATTGACAGAGGCTGACTGAGGGCAGGTGCAGTGCACCTGCCTTTCCAGATGCACACGGCTGGAAATGAGCCTTCCGTTTGATCACTTTCAGCCTCACTGATAAATTTCATTACGATTAAGCTCAATATGTCTGCTAGGCACTGGAATTACAGTAGAACAAGCTTCACAGCATGGAACTTCACCACTACAGTATGCACACTGCGGAGAGCGTAATGATCTGGGCTTCCCTTGTACCCTAAATATAAGCTTCGAATTTCTGCTCACCTTCTATTTTATAATAAAGAGAAAATATTTTTCTTTACAGGAATGTTTTGACACATCTGAGGCTTTAGCATTGCTGTTTTACACAACAGCAATTCAGCTTTCTCAGGGCGCTGGTACTATTTACAGTCATGGTATGTTGGGCAAAGGATCTCTCATTAGGCTGTGATATTTCTTCCTGGCTGTGATCTAAATCCTCTCCATCCCTCAACAGCAAATCCCGCATTCTAACATATGAAATGGACGGTTTTGAGTGGGTAATTGGATAGTGGACGTTAGTAATTGTAAAGTGACCCTCCCCTCCCTTTCCTTGGAAAGTGAATTTGTCAGATGAGGGGATTAGGGGTCGAAGAGGTCAGCGTGTGGCTGCAGGTCCACCTCTCTGTTGAAGCGCTCAATCTCCTTATTGGCCTCCTGCACGTATTCATCAATGAACTGATCCAACACTGAACACACACATGTAAGGAATCAACATGTGGTAGACAACACAAGAATAACACAAACACATTGCTTCTGGCAAACACACAGTAATATTCAATACTGTCAATATTCGATATTAATTTTAATGCTGTTGATTACAACTGACAGTAATATTAAATGATGCCTCAGTGTGTATAAATGCATTTACAGTAATACACTTTTAATGAAAGCGTAGCCTGGCAAATGTGCTGCTTTTCAACACTCCTGATTAAACATTAAGCCTACTTATCGGATTAATAAAAGTAAACATCACGTTCCTGTTCGTTTATACACACATTGGGACGAGTTGAAATTATTGTCTGTGGTAATCAACAGGATGCTGCTGTTGCAGTATACAGACATTAGGTAAAAAGTACACTACTGTTCAAAAGTCTGTTGGTATGATTTTTAAATGCTTTTAATGGAAGTCTTTTATGCTCACTAAGGTTGCATTTATTTGATCAAAAATACAGTGAAACAGTAATACTGTGAAATACTGTTTCAATTTAAAACAACTGTATTATATTTTAATACGTAATTTATTCCTGAATTTTCAGCATTAACCATCTTCAATGTCACAAGATCTTTCCGAAATCATTCTAATATGGTGATTTGAACAGCATTTATTTGAAATAGAACTATTTTGAAACATTATCTTTACTGTCTCTTTTGATCAATTTAATGCATCCTTGATGAATAAAAGTTTTCATTAAAAAAAAAAAAATCTTACTGACCCCAAAAGTTTGAACGGTAGTGTAACCCAGAAAATTTCACCACCACGCCTGGTTAAAAAGTTATACTACAATTTAAAGATACGAGGATGGAAGTTTTGCTTTTCTCCAAAGAAACTGACAAAGTGATGACCGTTGTAGAAGTAACCAGGAGGGAGAGGATCAAGGTGTCTTTTCACCTAGTGACACATAAGATGAAAATATTTAAAGTGTTAGATCAACTATTTGCTTTGTTGCTCATTTAATGAAAAGATGAGTGAGCGCAAGTGTGTCTATACTCACATGAATGTATCTGATCTCCTGTGGGGTGAGTGTCCTCTTATTCTTCTTGACTTTTTTTTCCACTTTCTGTGAAACACAAAAACACTGACATTTTTAAGCCCTGATCCTCAAATGATTATGATTTCATTAAAATGTCCTTCTCTTATATGTAGGAATCTGTGCTCACAGAAGCCTGCAGAATTGCATGTAGTTCATAAAATTGTTTATTAAGTATTTTGGGTTATATGATAATGCTTTCAGCTACCAATATGTTGTTGCCCTCAGCACATATTTTACTATACTTAAATCAATGTTTATTCCTCCCAAAAAATTAGGGAAGAAAATATGGAAGAAGTCTGCGGATTCCACCTGCTCCTACCTATGAGAATTTACCTGTTTGGCACAATGCCGAAGCCAGTCTTTCAGCCCCTCCTGGGTGAGCCCCACTCCATGAAACATTAGATAACAGTTGTTTGTTGTCCGTGGGCCATGGTGAGTTCCCTGATCAGGGGCAATGGTCACATTCCCACTGATAGAGTTACAGTTTACCACCATTTGTCTGTCATTGTCTACAGTGAAACAGACACCGCATGCAGTCAGATACACACACACACACACACTTCACTGAGTCCAACATGCTGCACACTAATTTATCAAACATGTCATCAGACGGAGCTATGTCTAGCATGGCGTGCCAACAGCCATCCATCCCATCAATCACTCCTCTGCAGTGCGGACTACGACTCTGCACTCTACAAACAAGCAAGGAGTCAAACTTGAAAACAACTGATCACAATGCACTGAGTGTTACGAAAATGTTTTACGAAAAAAATCAACTTACAGGGATCTGAAAACAAATCACACACCAAACCGAACATAGGCACCAAAAATCAAAAGATTTCTATGACAAAACACAGATGATTCATGGTGACAACTAGGCATCACAGATGGTGTTCGGACCGTATGGGTCCTAAATGAACTACACTATCTAGCGTGCTTTAACTCAGGCTCTGTTAAATCACTCAGCTCTCTCCATTCTGTCAATCTGCCCACTCTCTCCATGCAACTACACCACAGATTCAAAGGAAAAGAGGAAAGTCAAAACCCTCCAAAAAAATGTGACTACAGGAGGAAACGACTGAGAAAAAATGAGTGAGAACAGATGTGTGCAGGCCACATCACTTTGAGGATTCAGAGGTGAGAGTCCTACCGTGTGGCGTTACCCCACAGGCCCCCTGCCTACTACTTCTCATAGAAAAATCACATTAACTACACAAACAAAACCAGAGCAAGAGACATCCTGGAATCAAACAATAACATTTATAGACAATCAAAATTGATTTGTGACTATGTCACACTGTATTTCCCATAAAAAAAACTCATATTAAGACAGATTTGGAGGAGGTTATAGAGACCGACTGCCCTACCAGAGAATAGCACTTTCCCACTGATGTGATAGATGTTTCCTGTGAAAGGATTGGGTTTGATAGAGGATTTCAAAGCTAAGAAAAGAAAAGAGACAGAGAGACAGTAAGTTATGTTGTCTTGTCTTTGATCACTTACTTTTGATACTTCCATTTTTAGCACATGGTTGTACAGCATCTTTACATATACTGTCAGCAATCACTTTATAATTAAACCCTCTTGAATATTTATCATTGATGATTAGGCCTCTCACAATTATTACATAACCACATGATCACAATTATTTGATCGGATTGCTATTATTTAAAAAGACCTCAATCATCCTGCATGATAAATTACAATCACAAATTGGCATCAAAATAAAGTCATTTAAAAAAAATATGCCATTAAATGCACATTTTGTGCATCTTTTTAAAGCATTAATGCATTATGCAAAATCAGATAATCTCAGGAGGTGTTCACATCTCACTGCAACGGACCCTATTTACTTTCTTAATCTTTAATTAAAAAATATATATATATATATATTTTAACAGAAACTTAAAGGTCGTCTTTTGTGCAACATGACAGTTTGAGGGTTTTATCCAGAACACCTTACAATGCTGTGTGAATAATTTAGAATGGAAATAATAATAATAATATATATTTTTTATAACTTTTCATGTCATTCTAATCTGTGCCAGTGCTATTTAGTATTATTTCTATACTATTATTATTATTTCGAATTAGCTTTTATTTTATATCCCATTTAGCAGTTTTTGTTTTAGTAATTAGTTTTAGTAGTTGTAATTTATTTTAGCATTAGTTTTAGTAACTTAGTGATTCAACTTAAACTTAAATTCAACTTATTCCGGTTAGTTGCTAATGCAACATTTCTAATTTTCATTTTATTTTGTAAAGTAAATTTTAAAGTTTTACTTCAATTAACAAAAACTATTTCAGTGGTCTCATAACAATAATAATAGTACTCTGTGCAATATTTTTCGCTACAAAAGCTTAAAAAGTTTTTTTTAAAGGGGTCATATGCGATTTAAATGGTTCCTTTCTCTTTGGAGTGTTACAAGCTCTTGGTGCATAAAGAACATCTGTAAAGTTGCAAAGACTAAAGTCTCAAATCCAAAGAGATATTCTTTATAAAAGTTAAGAGTCAGCCACGCCTACCCCACTGGATGCAACAAATGCCTCGTTTATAATGGGTTTTAAATGTTATAAAAACCCATTATACGCCCCTTGCCATATTGTGATGCCTTGTCCCGCTCCGGCTGGGACAAGGCATCACAATATGGCAAGGGGTGTAACATTTCCGTCACACGCTTGAGGTATTCGGCCAATCACAACGCACTGGATAGCTGGCCAATCAGAGCAC
>NW_015667306.1:348114-360592 GCF_001515625.1 Sinocyclocheilus rhinocerous
CCACGCCTACCTAAAACGACTCGTTCTAACATGCCCCCACATGTCTACGTCACGATGTGGGAAGATTTGCATAATGCCGCCCAAATGTTCACGCAAAGAAAGAAGGCGTAACTTTTATTCTCGCTGTAGTATTGTTGTTGCCGCCGCTGCCATGTCGTGAAGGCGCTGTGTGTTTCGTTGTGTAAGCGAAACTACTTTGTTTGGCCTTCCAAAAGAGGACGATATTTGCTTCGTCATGCCTAGAGCTGATCCGTGCTGGTCACTGAGGAAATACATCAACTTCGCGCTGTGGATCGCCGGATCGGCTTTCACCGTGGACGAAGCGGAGTCCAGCCCGGGGTCGTCACATGTGGTTGCCGCAAGCCCGCCCGCCCGCCGTCGCTCACTCAAGCCGGCCTCTGCTTACTCTATGCCTCTGGCCTCTGCTCACTCTAGCCCGCCGTGTGTGACGCTGTGTTTCGTTGTGAAAGCGAAACTACTTTGTTTGGCCTTCCAAAAGAGGACACGACTAGAAATCAGTGGTTAAGTTGTATTTACAACACTGTTCCAGAACAGTTCAACCCCAATATTCAGATGTGTTCAGCGCATTTTATGGAGGACGAGGACTGTTTCCTGATCCTGGGAGAGTAGACTACAATGCCGGCTGTTCTGACTCACAGACTGTAAGTACGTTTTTTATATTTAAAGAATTTGCCACTGACGATTCAAACGCGAGTTTTGAGCAGTGTAGAGCAGCGCTTGTTGTTTGTCATTTCTCCGATCACAAAAGCAGACATGGTTTTATGTTTACACGGCGTGACGCAACGTGTAAAAAGACAGTATAAGTCATTATAATCAGTAATTATGTCCCCACTGGATGCAACAAATGCCTCGTTTATAATGGGTTTTAATGTTTTTGTCTCATCACACTGGGACACGGCATCACAATATGGTAAGGGGCGTAACATTTCCGTCACACGCTTCAGGTATTCAGCCAATCACAATGCACTGGATAGCTGGCCAATCACAGCACACCTCGCTTTTCAGACCGATGAGCTTTGTAAAAATCGACGCGTTTCAGAAAGGCGGGGCATAGAGGAGAAACAATAATGTACAGTATGTGGAAAATAATGTGTTTTTTTTAACCTTAAACCGCATAAACACATTTCATTACACCAAATACACAAAATAATGTTCTATTTAGCAACATATGACCCCTTTAATTGTTATTTTTTTGTAAGACAATTAAAAAAACAAAAACAAATGTGCCATGATTGTAATGTTTTTTTGGGTGATGTTAAATACACACACAAACAGATGCTTACCTTTGCAGCTCTGTAGAAATAATGCTCTCTCCAATGGACGACTGAACTCAACACAATGCTGAGACATAGACAACGACCCACTTCCAGAAACAAACCTGCCTTCCCACCTGAAACAATACATAGTATAGTCCAAAACATTCACCTATGTGTACGCACACATACACTGAGAAGAGTAGAGAACAAAAATATATTACCAGCCAGGATACAGCAGGTATCGTGCATTGATCATATGAGACTGTGAGAAACCGCTGTCATTCAGGATAAGCCTTATATCTTCAGTCCTACAATACCAAAAAATAATCCATAAGTACCATTAGAATTGAGTGTGCATGTCAAGGAATTATCAAAGTACATACCTTTTAACTGCCCCTTTCTCTGCTGAGATAAATGCAGTGCTGGGATTGGCTGCACGGATCAGCTGTTGCATGTGTTTGAGAAGTGGATGCTTCTGCTCAGTGGTCAAACCCGTGAAGACAACATTGCTGACGATGCCTAAAAGAGAAACTCATCTAAGGAATCATTTAGCAGACGTTTTATCCAAAGCCACTTAAAGTGCACTTATTACAGGGGCAATTCCCCTAGAGCACTGAGGTTAAATGAGGCTGCTTTAATTAAAGGGTTAGTTCATCCAAAAATGAAAATTCTGTCATTAATTACTCACCCTCATGTCGTTCCACATCCCTAAGACCTTCGTTCATTTTCAGAACACAAATTAAGATATTTTTGATCAAATCCGATGGCTCAGAGAGGCCTCCATTGACAGCAACACCACCCAAACTCTCAAGATCCATAAAGGTACTAAAGACGTCATTAAAACAGTCGACGTGACTACAGTGGTTCTACAATAATTATGAAGCGACGAGAATACTTTTTGTGCGCAAAAACAAAACAAAAATAATGACTTTATTCAACAACCTCTTCTCTACTGTGTCATTCTCATACGTTGTTTACGTCCAGCGCTTCCAGGTTCTACGTCAGAACGGCGGCTCATTATTGGACGGCTCCTGCATCAGCATTACACGCATGTGTCGCGCTGCTCACATGTGCAGCTTTGGCCAATAATGAACCGGCGTTCGGACGTAGAACACGGAAGCCTTCACTGTGCTTACTGCGTTAACCACGTAAGGATAATGACAGGGAAGAGAAGAGATTGCTGAATAAAGTCATTATTTTTGTTTTGTTTTTGCGCACAAAAAGTATTCTCGTCGCTTCATAAAATTATTGTAGAACCACTGTAGTCACGTCGACTGTTTTAACGACGTCTTTAGTACCTTTATGGATCTTGAGAGTTTGGGTGGTGTTGCTGTCAATGGAGGCCTCTCTGAGCCATCGGATTTGATCAAAAATATCTTAATTTGTGTTCTGAAGATGAACGCAGGTCTGGGTGAACTAACCCTTTAAGGGCGCACTGGTGATGTCTCACTGTCTTTATACACTCAGTACAATTTAAATTGATATTGTTCATATCAGACTGAAATGATCAGGGACACTGTTAAAAATAACGCTGGTTGCTAACCATGGGACTCTTCAGAGGGATATGCGGATAAAGGAAGTGGCTGAACATCAATTAAGCATTGTTGATGTGCAAATGTACAAAATTTTGTTTCAAAAATTTTGTTTTACCTTTTTCAAGGTAAAGAGTAAGTTTCAAATTCTGAAAATTATGGTAGGTTTTATAGTACAAAGAATATTCTATTCCCAAAGATCCAGGGAAATTTGATTCCACATGATACGACCCCACAACAGTGACAGATCTGAACACCTATTCTGCAACATCCACACACAGGCACCATATTGAGAGAAACTCACCCTGACTGCACTGCTCCAGGAGCTTGGGGAAGAGAAGCCTGTAAAGAGCAGTTTCAGAGAGCTTCAGATAAATTACACTTAGGTAAATTACAGTGTGTTAACAGGGCCTTTAGAGACTTACATTATAATTACATAATTACATATAATTCTTTTTACAGCATTTACGATCTGAACTACAAGTGTTCGTCTGGAAAAGTAGGTGTGATAAATGTCATGTGGAAAAACTCTTGCCTGTGTTTGATGAAGGATGTGAGTGGATTGACACATGCTGAGACGGCACCCACTGTCACTTGGCTGTGAACTTGTGGGTCTGGATGAGCCGTGATTGCCTGGATTACATCCAGCACATCGGTGTACCTACAACACATACAGTATGCATAAAAACTCATTTAATTGTTTCTTGTATATCACTGGCTAAGTCTCAGAACAGTCAAGTCACCTTTATTTTAGATAATACAGTTTGTTTCAAATGAAATGGAAAGAAAATGACGTGTAGGCGGAACCCCTAAGGGAATAAATACGAGATGGGAGGAAAATATATATTTCAATATTTTTCCTCGCAGTTATATAATTGGGTAATTATACTACATATATATTTCAGCATCAGGGAGCCGCCGGTTCTATAGTATTTTGTTGTGCCGCGTCACTCGTGTCCGGTGTAGACACGGTGTTAGGAATCGTGTTTTCCCTTATAAGGATTCACGCTTCGGGCACACCCTCTAACTCTTCCCCCACACCCCTCCTCCCGCTTGCTCCTGCCCCTGCCGATGTCATCGTCCATCGCAATGTTTCACTGTAGAAATCGTCCGATGCCAATTTTGTAGACATCGCCCAACCCTAGTGTCAATGTTGTAAAATTCATCAATAGTGAGCAGCTTAAATATACATGATCCTCAAGGTTTTGAGACTCAGTGTTCATGTCTGTCTCACCCTGGTATAAGCAGCACAACTCTGGATGAATTCAGATCTGTCTCCCTCTGTTTGGCCAGAAGGCTGCTCAGGTACTGCTGAAGGTGTGACGCACTGAATTCCTCAGAGCCCTCCAGAGCAGGGCAAAAC
Source organism: Sinocyclocheilus rhinocerous (assembly GCF_001515625.1). Taxonomy (NCBI): domain Eukaryota; kingdom Metazoa; phylum Chordata; class Actinopteri; order Cypriniformes; family Cyprinidae; genus Sinocyclocheilus; species Sinocyclocheilus rhinocerous. The sequence goes on from NW_015667306.1 coordinate 352,287, forward strand.
ACCTCCCACCTGTCAATCAAACAGTCCTCAGTTTAAGAGTATATGGGTATATAAAGACAGTAATTAGTGCACCAGCATTCAAGATGCTTTCCATTGAACTCTAAGTCAGAATTTCCAACCTTCTATTTGGATAAATGTAGTAGAAAACAAATGACAAATTCCCAATGGCAGCGCAGCAGAAAACATTATGGTCGAAAGTCAGAAATATCACTCACTAGGAATCTGCCACATCCAATCTAAAATGTAACACAACATTACAGTTATAATGATTATAGTTATAGTTCATGGCATCTTGATTGTTCTCTCACCTGGCGCAATTTTGATTCACTTCCATCAAGAAATCACACAGATTCTCCTTATGACTGCCTGGCAAGCCTGCGATGATACTGAGGACCATCTACACAAACAAACACATATCTATTATCTATTATTATTCATATGCTGTTTCCTCCAGCCTGACCTGTCAGCTAGATTATGTATAACTGTGTTACATTTATACACATGCATTTCACCTTTCTCTTGCATTCAGGTTTGTTGTTTTCAGGTGCTGTGTCTGAAAACACAGTAGACAAGTGGTCGCTACAGACAGATTCTTCACCCACGCTGCTGCTGATAGCAAAATGCTGTAGGAACCTGAGGAGAAAATGTGATAGTCATCAACGTGCATGAGCAAAGCAACATATTCAATGCATGACAGCACCATTTTCAATAGTGGGCTCAGTAATCTGGACCCCACTGACAGATAGAAACCAAGCAGTTGGCAAAATGTCTTGTTGCTTGTCATAGTCATAGCTGGTTAGGTCAAAAACTCATAATAACAAAAAAAGAGACAGATTTATCGCTTAACATTCTGTCACATCATCCCTAGTTAGGACAGGGTGGAAGTGTGAATATGTGTGTTACCTGTCATGCTCTGGCAGCTGTGGATAAGCAGTCTTCAGAACAGCTCTGTGGCTGTTTGCCGCTGGTGTATGTATCTCACGAAGATTTAACAGCCTAAAGTACCTGAGAAGAAACACGTCACTGGATACATTTATGTGCTACATCATGATACCTCGGGGCTCAAGCACAATACGATCTTAACAAATCAGGCTGCATACTGTTGGCTGAGCTGATGCAGAATGAAGTGTTAACTCACATTCTCTTGTGCTCAGGGCTCAGCTGATCGTTGAGGACGTGCTGCACTCTCAGCCCAGAGTCTGACTTACGCCAAGCTGGCAGGACCTGAAAATCATATCACAACTCGTTTACAACCAAATGCTAAACAGAATACAACAACTCTGCAGGATGATGGAAGCCTAAATGTTCCACCTGCATATGTATGTGTGTGTGTGTGAGCACCTGTGAATAGAAGCTTTTGTAGCTCTTGGTTTTGGGAAGCAGAGCAATAGCCAGAGAGAAATCAGCACTGTGTAAAGGGAATGGAAGGTGTGGAAGCAAAGAGGTCTGATACGCGATGAAAAGCATTGAAATATCAGACAGAGAGCCCTGTGAAAACAACATTACATACATTTAGACAAAGCAATATTGATGATATATAGGGTACCGTTCAAAAGTTTTGGGTCAAAATATTTTTTTAATGTTTTTGAAAACATCTGAGTCTCTTACAATCAACAAGGCTGCATATATTTGATCAAAAATACAGTAAAAACAATAAAAATTTGAAATATTTTTACAATTTAAAATAATTTTCGGTTTTAATATATTTTAAAATGTCATTTATTCATGTGATGGCAAAGCTGAATTTTCAGCACCATTACTGAATTCTTGAGTGTCACATGATCCTTCAGAAATCTTTCTAAATTGCTGATTTGGTACTCACAAAACATTATTATTAAAATTGAAAACAGTTGTTCTGTTTGATGACAACATTTACAGGTGCATCTCAATAAATTAGAATGTCGTGGAAAAGTTCATTTATTTCAGTAATTCAACTCAAATTGTGAAACTCGTGTATTAAATAAATTCAATGCACACAGACTGAAGTAGTTTAAGTCTTTGGTTCTTTTAATTGTGATGATTTTGGCTCACATTTAACAAAAAAAACATTCTAATTTATTGAGATGCACCTGTATTTGAAACAGAAATCTTTTTTTAACAATGTACTGTAAGCTTTTGATCAAATTAATACATCCTTGTTGAATAAAACTATTGATTCCTTTAAAGAAATCATTTTGACCCCAAATATATTGTGAATGAGATCATTGCTCACCCCATCATAGAGTTTAATGGTGTTGATGTGACTCATAGAGAGTGTAATGGAGCCGTGATGAGGATGCACAAACAAGATTCCCTCAGAGAAAAACACCAGCTTCCCTACAGCACAATAAACACATGAATGCCTATATGCACAAAGACTACCAGAAACCGTGACCTTACAGTAAAGATGAAATCTGACCTTCCTCAGGTGTAGACAGCAGGCTGTTAGAGAACATGTAGACAGAGTCTCTCACTGTTAGAGGAATGCCCAAACACGTACCATCCTCTTCCTGTTTTCTCACACACACACACACACACACACACACACACACACACACAGGTATTAAAGCATATATAGCGGTTAGTACAGCATCAGAAAGGAGCTTCAATGGTTTGTACAAACCACTGCACTGTAAAACTTCACCTTAAGTAGATGTTGAGCCTGTTCAGACATTCTGACATCAGCCTCATCTACCTATCACACAGAAGTCAATGAATCAATTAACTCAGCATTCAATAAACAAATATAATTCATAATAGTACTGTTAAAATATTATTTTGGCATAATTTATCATGTTGTTAACCAGAAATGCACATTTTTGCACAATTGTGCAGAGACAATGAGTGCACTATACCAGCCAGCAGACATGGCGAGGAACTGAGGAGGTGAGCACAGTGTAACAGCTGTCAGAGGAAAGAGCACCATCTGCAGGAGAAGAAGTGCCTTACAATCTCACATGACCTGTGTTTAACAGAATTTAATTAATCTCCAACAAAGTACTCAAAACGGATTCTTACCCCTCTGCTGAATGTAAACGCTGGACTCTAGAAAGGACTCAGAGAAAACTATTGAACCCAGGTTTCCTCCACACTGGAGATCTGGGATATCGTGCACCATCATGGATGCCTGTGGAGGAGTCAGCCATTTAATACAATTTGCAGTACAATGTAAAGCTGCAGCTGGGATGGAAAAGTTTTATACTCACAGTTTTTACCATAAAGTGACTGTCGTCATCACTGAGGGGAATGATTCTGTGTAAAGGAAGATTATTATGAAATACAGAAAGTGGAAAATGCATAATGCAGTATTATGTGTGAAGGTGAAGGGAATAGCTGTATTTGTGTATAGAAACTCACGTTCCCTCATTGTTGACAGCCTGTATGCTAAACACAGCTTTGGATCTGAATTAAACAGACAAAGTAGTCTCAATTCACAAAGCAAGTACAAAATGTGTCCTACAGTGAGACAAAAATATAACTTCACTTTTAATAACCACTGTCTAATAGCCAAGGCCCACAAGGAATCTGCAAGCTCAGAACCCCAGAGAAATGTATGCAGACTTCCACAGAATTGGAACGTCTGTCAGTTCTACACATTCTCTAGCCCTTGTGTGTTTAATAAATGTTTTGGATAATTTGATCATCCTTCACCTTCCTATTAAATCCATTCCATAGAAATCAGCTCAGAAAAGTCAACAGGTCTGCAGATATCTTCTGGGCCATTTCTTTCATTTCTGTGTGCATTGCATACCTGAGAGCTCCCCTGTACTGAATCAACCCAAAGTTGTCCAAGGCCAGCTGAAACGTTTGCTCTGCTACATCCTTCGCCTTGAAATAAAAATGTGTGCATCATTTTCTAAATTGATAACCTGAGCAAAACTCTTTCTAAACCTGTAACGGTGGCATCATAAAATTACTGATACAGTACAATGACTCATTCACTCCAAGAATAACTATATTGGGGTCCATGCGAATGGACGATAACTTTGCGTTTACTTTGTATTCTAAGAAGGCCTTTAATGTTTTTAACGTTCATCAGCTGGACAAAATTCTTACTTTCTGAAAGTAATTCCAGCGATATTTTGTTATTGTTATAGTTCTGGTATGGACTCCACTGTTCTGCTATGCTGTTCATGCATTGCTACATGTGACAATGGACAATAGCCCCTTTATGTCCATAAAACTTCACTAATGTGTCCACACCTTTTGAGATTTTAAAATCTGTAGTTGTCTGTAGTTAAGTTATAGTTATCGGAAGGCTATTGCTGAAATGAAAATTTTTACCCACATTCAAAGACTGCCTCTTAATTTGCCTTTCCCATCTTTAAGTAGCCTTTTAATTTCATTTGTAAATAAGCTTTACTTTTAATGTAAATCCTACATCAATGTTTATCACAGTTTTGCTAAAGAGGGCCCATGTGGTGTAATTCTTACCTTACTAGCACTGGAGCTGATGGAGAAACATTTGATTCCTGCTAGTACAGACTGAACCACAGCTGAGTAGATATGTGAAAGCAGCCTGCAACACAATAGGTCTACCTTTAATACCAATCCAATCATCAAAACACAGTACAAAGCACGAATGGAGTACTTACTGGAGATCTGTGCCCTTCTGCTGGGTGTTGTCATTTCCTGTCAGATTAAAACAGTGAACTTATGAGAGAGTGCAGAGAAATTAAAAATTGTATTATATATAATATAAAGATTTCATTAAAATATTTTCTAGAGGTTTTCTAACCCAAGTATGGGACGTGTGTGCTTCCAAAAAAATAGGTTCGAGCACAGGCTAGTGGCCCTTTAGGAGCCACACATTGCAGCAGCTGTGAGAGTGGTAACAAACACACCCATTAAATTGTTTTATGTAGAACAATACATAAAGGAAGTCAAGGATTTCATGTAAGTTGGAAGTCTCAGTCATCATGCCGCTGTGTGGAGCTCTCACCATGTGTTTGGCAACACCCCCACCAGGGCCAGTGTTGCGAACCTGATGGCCTTCAGAAGGGAAGGTGAAACAGTAGTTCTCCAGATCTTCCTTAGTAGAGTGGCTCCCAAACAACACAAATGGCTGCCTGCTTTTACTGGGGTACAAACAATGTAAAATTCATTACTTGCTTTACAAAGAGAAATAATTCCTGCAGAATGTCTTAGAAATAGGAGCTACTGTATCCTATGTAATTACCTCTTGTCTGTGATGTTGCTGGAAATAAGACCATGTGAATAATATGTTCTGAAAGGCTGAAAGACAGAAAATGAGATTCAGCATCACACAAGGAATTATATCCAACACATTATTTTCAGTGACTGTTAAAGCCAACATGAAACCACAATGATAAAGAAAAAAAAAACATGCAGGAGGTGACTTGATTAATTTGGAACTGATTTTATCCATCGGGACCATTTAAGTGGCCGTTCCATACCAGAATGGAGTAAATTTGAGAATGCAGTCAATTATGGAGAACTACAATGCCTAAATAGCTATTTAACTATTAGTTCATATTTTTTTTCAGATCCTAGGTGATGCCATCTGAATGTAAATAAACCATCTTTGATTTCATTTGGACTTTAAATGGTTACATAATTATGGTAGTGATAATATAACAATCAGCACCTCTGCAACTTGGGCTTCTGACAGTTCCTGCATGGAAAGTGCACTCTCGATTTCCATACTGGAGAACAGACAGCTCCACTGTCTTTCAAAAAGCTGAAGGTCCTGTGAGAGAATATCACATCCACTCTTGTATAAGAAAGAAATGTGTGCATAGGCATTTGACAAAAAAATCAAGCTTCAATATATGCAAGTGATTTACCTCATTGAGAAGGCAGTCCAGAGACACTGGGTCCAATCTGCTGTAGACTTGCCAAAGCCTCTGACTGACATCTGTGAGCTATAAGACGCAAGAAACAAACAATTTTGGTGAAGGACACAATAACATCAGGTGTTAGTTTATTTGCACTTACACTAGTATCAATCATATTATGTAACATATGATTATTATAAAATGCGTATATAACCCATTAGTCATGTATAAGTAAAGGTCATAGAGTATAAATACAAAACCTTATATTTCATGGTGAAAAACACTCCAGCCCCAATTCCTTCCAAGGCAAATGCCTGAATGATGGGCCATTTCTCCAACATGAACATGTCAAACTTCTGAACACGGCCTATGGAAAATATGAATCAACCATAAACATGATGGTTAAAAGTACAATGCTTTTGCAGTGCCTTCATCAGTGCATCACATGCTTACCATGTGAACTGTAGGGGATTCCAAGGCAACGGCAGTCTTGAACCATAGACACAAAACTTGAGATTTTAAATTCCTCCGCAACCTCTTCATCCTCATACTGAAAGATAGAAAATGAGGAGAAAACAAAAATAGTAAGCAGATGAATGTAAGTGTGTGACAGCCAATACTGGATATATATCATCCAATACTGAATACTTAATTGTTTATGCTAATTTTCCCTATTTTAACATTTAGATTATCTTTGCCATCATCTAAAGCTGGGCTCACACTGTGCGATTTTTTCAAAGTCCTTTAGGATTGTACTTGTCAGACTGTACGAACATGATGATCAACCCATACACGTTCAGTGACTGCGAGCTGCATTGCACGCGGGGCTGTAATGTTGGCTATCATTAAAAGTATATGAATGGCGGCAATACCGGCGTATTTAAGAAGAATAGTGTAAGCAGCATTACACACCCACATGAAAACAGCAGCGCAACCGGTGTTTATCATAGCAAAGGCAACGAATTTGATCGCAACGACCATTAATCGGCTGTCGGTGAACATGTCAAACTAACGATCAAAGACTACAGATTTTAGCCTAGGATTATAGGAATCTTTTAGGATTTTCAAAATTTGTCTCAGACGACCAAATCGTGGCCAAAATCGCACAGTGTGAGCCGGGCTTAACGCTCACTTAAAAGTTAATATGTAAGAAGACTAATAATTTGATCACACTGATAACTGTAATCTCTAGCAAGATGAATATATTTATACTTTATTATTTTATAATATTTTTAAATGTTTTTTATTTTATATTATAATATTTATATTTTATTATATTATTAGACATACAGACAAAATTTGTTTATATTATATATAGTCAAAACCGTATACAATTTTAATATCTGCCATCACATGAAAATCAGCCTATTGTATCAGCCTGAATTTTAATACTGCTGCATCCCAAGTAGAGGTGTGGAGATCATGAAAAGCAGTGCTGAAGATCATTACTTCTGTCTCAGTCAGACAATGGAGCTGCAGATTCCTCCAGTGAGATACATAGGGAAGCAGGTACCCATAATTCACTGGGTTGCAGTACAGATGCACACTCTCCGCCTTAATAAGGATGATCACATCTAGGAATAAGCAAATATACAATCAGAGTACCAAGTAAAATACAGTGGGTATAGAAAAGAATCACCCCCCTTTAAAATGATCACATTTTGTTGCCTGAAATGAAGACAGACAGTTTTTATTTTATCCAGCTGTATTTACTCAGTGCAACTTATAACATCCAAGTGAAAGATATAACACCAACATGTCAGAAAATAAATAAATAAATAAAAAAAACAGAATCACTGAGTTGGAAAAAGGATCACCCACCTCCTAAAAATGACTTGTAAACCCAATCAGGTGTAGCTGATCACCTTCTCAATGGCACACAAAGCCATTTGACTTTCAACCGTGATCAGCTGTGGTCATTTTGATTAGCTCAGCATGAAAAGAGATTTCCTGGAGCATTTCAGTCCTTGGTAGTGCAACTAAAGCAAACAATCAACTATGGGTGGCAAGGCCCTGTCAAAAGATCTCTGGGATAAAGTTGTGGACAGGCACAAGTCAAGAGATGGATACAAAAAAAAATTCAAAGGCTTTATCAATGCCTAGGAGCACAGTGAAGTCTATTAAGAAGTGGAAGGTATTTGGTACAACACAGACCCTCCCTGGAACAGGATGTCACTCCAAACTGGATGAAAGAGGCAGGAGGAAACTGGTCAGAGAGGCGAACAAGAGGCTACAGCAACTCTGAAGCAGTTGCAGGAATTTATGACAAAGAGTGGTCATTGTGTGCATGTGACAACAATATCACAAATTCTCCACAAATGTGGCTTGTTTGGGAGGATTGAATGAAAAAGCCACTCCTCAAGAAAGGCCACATGCAGTCTGTAAAGCATGGAGGTGGTCATATTCTGTTCTGGGGGTGTTTCTCTGCAGCAGCGACTGGAGCACTTGTCAGGATAGAAAGAAAACTGGATGGGGCAAAATACCGTCAAATTCTTGAGGAAAATCTGCTGCCCTCTGCCAGAAAGTTGT
>NW_015667306.1:360690-361484 GCF_001515625.1 Sinocyclocheilus rhinocerous
AAAAAAACAGAATCACTGAGTTGGAAAAAGGATCACCCACCTCCTAAAAATGACTTGTAAACCCAATCAGGTGTAGCTGATCACCTTCTCAATGGCACACAAAGCCATTTGACTTTCAACCGTGATCAGCTGTGGTCATTTTGATTAGCTCAGCATGAAAAGAGATTTCCTGGAGCATTTCAGTCCTTGGTAGTGCAACTAAAGCAAACAATCAACTATGGGTGGCAAGGCCCTGTCAAAAGATCTCTGGGATAAAGTTGTGGACAGGCACAAGTCAAGAGATGGATACAAAAAAAAATTCAAAGGCTTTATCAATGCCTAGGAGCACAGTGAAGTCTATTAAGAAGTGGAAGGTATTTGGTACAACACAGACCCTCCCTGGAACAGGATGTCACTCCAAACTGGATGAAAGAGGCAGGAGGAAACTGGTCAGAGAGGCGAACAAGAGGCTACAGCAACTCTGAAGCAGTTGCAGGAATTTATGACAAAGAGTGGTCATTGTGTGCATGTGACAACAATATCACAAATTCTCCACAAATGTGGCTTGTTTGGGAGGATTGAATGAAAAAGCCACTCCTCAAGAAAGGCCACATGCAGTCAGGACTGAGCTTTGCCAAAACGCACCTTACGGACTTAAAGACATGAAGCTTTATTTCCAAGATGATGCATGGTAAGCTTTGAATTTAGGGCTGAACGATTTTGGAAAATAATCTATAATCTAATTTTATTTTTTTTTACCAATATTGCGATTGCGATTTAATATGCAATTATTTTTTAAAGCTCTTAAAGCTCTT
>NW_015667306.1:363296-363497 GCF_001515625.1 Sinocyclocheilus rhinocerous
TGGATGGGGCAAAATACCATCAAATTCTTGAGGAAAATCTGCTGCCCTCTGTCAGAAATTTATCAAGGGGAAGAAGGTTTACCTTTCAACATGACAACTAGGGCTGAACGGTTTTGGAAAATAATCTAATTGCGATTTTTTTATTTTTTTTTACCAATATTGCGATTGCGATTTAATATGCAATTATTTTTTAAAGCTCTT
>NW_015667306.1:363999-364681 GCF_001515625.1 Sinocyclocheilus rhinocerous
AATCTGCCCCCCTTTCCCGAATCCCCATTCCACCTCAGACTACCAAATAATTTCACTAAACATTATGAAAAATTTATGCTTTTTTAATTAAAAAAACCTACAGGGAAAAAACACCTGCATCACTTGAAACATTGAAAAATAGCATGGCGAGAATAACTTATTATTATTATTATTATTATTATTATTATTATTCTCTCTTAGTTATTTATTTATTTGTTGTGGGTTTCATGCTGTCCGCTAAGGCATAGGACATACACAGGCTTTCCTCCTCACCAACGACATTAAACACCGTGTCTAAACCGGACACAAGCGGCAAAATACAGTAGAACCATTATAATCTGTCTACACTAGATGCGGTGCGTCGCGACACGACACGACAAAACCCGACATTAAACTGATGCCTCATTCTATTTATGATGTACTGACAAGTTAAAATGATTTGCAACGGTCGCTTTATCGTGTCCAGTGTAGAGCTGTTGCGGCGCGACGCGACAACTATAGCGTTTGGTATAGACACGGTGAGTGAAGCCGAGAGCAAGATATGCCTCATCATATTTTCTGCATTTAGTTTTTGAATGACCAGCACCTGCCTGGGTCTGTACGACTTCATCTATGGCTTTTCTCTTCGCTTTCACAAACTGATCCATCTCCCATTCTAAGTTACGTCCTTTGGCTGTTTACT
>NW_015667306.1:365874-366675 GCF_001515625.1 Sinocyclocheilus rhinocerous
GCGTCCAGTGTAGAGCTGTTGCGGCGTGACGCAACAACTGTAGTGTATAGACACAGTGAGTGGAGCCGAGAGCAAGATATGCCTCGTCATATTTTCTGCATTTAGCTTTTGAATGACCAGCACCTGCCTGGGTCTGTGCGACTTCATCTATGGCTTTTCTCTTCGCTTTCACAAACCGATCCATCTCCCATTCTAATTACGTCCTTTGGCTGTTTACTGTTTTATTTCTTTTCTTTTTCTGCTGATGGCCCGCGCTCGACTTAAAGCAGCGCTGCTTAGACCGATGGGCGTGTGTCATCAAAGTACTGCGAGAGCTATAAGAGAGCACAGACGTCACCTTATGCTTTCTCTCGCCGTACTTTGATGTCATACACCGATTAGGGGTGCTCCGATTGATCGGCTACCGATCACTATTGGCCGATAATCACGTTGGGATATTTGATCGGCGGTCTCTAAAAAGACCGATCTCAAGCTGATGACGCTACCGCCAGAGGTTTGGCATGACATGCAGCGGCACCGTCTCAGTCTCTGTCCGGCGTGGGTGAAATAATTATAATGCTGAAGGTGAGGTACTCACCTTCATATTTCTTCATTAAATAACTTATAAAGTAATTTGAAAACCTAATGTGATACGTAAGTTCACAAACAGCGTGAGTGAATGACTGCGCGCGCGCTCTCTTTCTCTCTCAAAATGCGCAAATGGCTTCAAATCACCACACATCGCGTCTGTCTATAAGCGAGCTGCACGCTGCACAGTTGACACAGGAATTGTCACTTGCACAGTCGAGGCAGTGTCACATC
>NW_015667306.1:367066-367705 GCF_001515625.1 Sinocyclocheilus rhinocerous
ACACACAAATGCTTTGAATTACGTACGATTATTTTTGACAGCGATTTTATTCCATACACATTACTCCGTTTGCAGTGCATACGTGGTGCGTATTTTTTCCGCGCTCATGTTAACGGATTATTAAAGCATTCACTGCACACGGTTGCGGTCCGGCAGTGCGTTCCAGCGGTGCGTCTGCAGCAGTGCAGAGATCGTTTCCGCACCGAGTCTATGTGTGCTGTGCTGCAAGCGAAGAATTAAAGTAACAGCGCACTGTTTGCAGTAAATATGAACATGGATTGACACGAAAATTTTGTAATTACACCATAAATGCATATTATCAAACGCGTCTGTGTATAAGCGAGTTGCACGCTGCACAGTTGACACAGGAATTGTCACTTGCACAATCGAGGCAGTGTCACATCGTCACTAAAGTTTATAAATTGCATTACTTTTTAATTCTTGCCAGTGATTAACCATTTAGCGCTGGCGCGCTCTCCTGGAGACCGTGCGCTCACGAGCACTCACAGCGCACACACATAATGCCAGGTTCACATTACTCTGTTTGCAGTGAGTATGTGGTGCGTATTTTTTCCGCGCTCATGTTAACAGATTAATAAAGCGTGCACACTGCACACGGTTGCGGCGGCAGTGTGTTCA
>NW_015667306.1:368194-371947 GCF_001515625.1 Sinocyclocheilus rhinocerous
GGCTTTTTGGCTAGGTTTAAAGGGAAAGAGCACTTTTAGATAAACAAGGCACAAATAGATGGCACTTGTGGAGGCTTTTAATAAAGATTTAAATGCAAAAGAAAAGGCAGTAGAGCTGATTATTTCTGTCAATGGTAAGTATATAGAGCTCAGACTTAAACCCCACTGAAAATCTGAGGAATGACTTGAAGACTGCAGTCTACAAACGGTCACCATCAAATTTAACTGAACTTGAGCAGTTCTGCAAAGAAGAGTGGGCATATATTGCAAAGTCTAGATGTGCAAAGTTAGTAGAGACAGAGACATATGTTCACAGACACATGTTCCTGTGGCTCAGTGGTAGAGCATTGTGTTAGCAGCGCAAAAGGTCGTGGGTTCGATTCCCAGGGAACACACATACTGGTAAAAAATGTATAGCCTGAATGCACTGTAAGTCGCTTTGGATAAAAGTGTCTGCTAAATGCATAAATTATTATAATTATTAATTACATATCCCACCAGACTAAAGGCTGTAATTAAAGCTAAACGTGATTCAACAAAATACTGACACAAGGGGGTGATCCTTTTTCCAACTCAGTTATTCTGTTTTTTTTCTGACATGTTGGTGTTATATCTTTCACTTGGATGTTATAAATTGCAATGAGTAAATACAGCTGGATAAAACAAAAACTGTGTACATCTTAATTTCAGGTTGAAAAGCAACAAAATGTGAATATTTTAAAGGGGAGTGATTCTTTTCTATACCCACTGTATATGTACAACAAAGATGCTCATTCCAGCCAAGAATGACTGACTGCAATAAAACAGCTTTTAAACCCTATTAGTGAATATGAATGATATGTTATTGTCGTACCATCCAGTACTTCCTCTGGGAAGTCATCTGGGATCTGCTCCATGTCAAAATGACTGTGTTTATACAAGCCACAGAAAAGGTAGCTGGCCAGCTCGCTGCAGCCTTCATTGTAGCGGCTGTCGATACCTGAAAAATCAAATACAGCATATTACTTACAGGTGGTTCATTGGAGCAAGTCATTTCCGCCTGTCTCTTTGGAGTAAAGATCATATGAGTGAAAGAACACAGGTGATATTATTTAATTAACTCACCCAGGGAGCAAAGGATGCCATCTGGAGCTGTATTAACATCATCCCTTAGCAGAGCCTGGACCTGCCGTAAGCGGGAGCAGCTGCAAGAACAGCATTGCGTTAAATTCACTAAACATGGTTCAGGAAATAACAAAACAATACAATCCTGTATTACACAAAATAGGAAGGAAGGACTCCTTATAGGACTCAAGCAGAGAAAGTTCACAAAAATGAAAATTCTGTCCTAATTTATTCACCATCATGTCTGTCCAACCCTTTACGCAGCTTTTTTTCCATGCAATGACACTTAATAGTCACCAGGGGACGTCAAGCACCAAGACAACATAAAAATACCATAAAAGCAACATAAAAGTAGTTTATGTGACTCATTCACAATATTCCAAGTGTTCTGAAGTCCTGTGATATATCTGTGAGGCAAAGATTGAAATTTAAGTTGTTATTGATAATCAATCAATCAGTCATCTGCACTGATGTAAAGATTAAAAAAATCAAGGACGCCAAATGCCACTGGTTCTTGCTTGTGTCCTAACTAGTGACGGGTGCTTTTGAAACATTGATTCATGAAGATTCGAAACATTTATGAATGTTTTATTTCAAATCAGTAATTCAAGCATGTATCAAACTTGTGTATTCAGAAATTGAGACTTCGATACTTGATACTTCATACTGCTTTGAACCTTGGTTTCCAAACGTTCCATAATTCTGATGGTTTGTCGCTGGAGGGTGTTGATCTGGTGAACTCATGAACGAATATCTAAGAGTTTTAACTGATTTTGGGTTAGTAATGTGGTGTCCGTTTTAAATAAACTGAACTGCAAATCATGTGAAGATGTGTGGCCAATAGAAGATCAATGTGATCTCTTAGCTGAATTACAAGAACACAAACTTTAAATCTGCAGGATTGCATTGATTACATATTTTTACATTTTGGATGTATTATATATTGAATTATGTTTTTTAAAAAGATGCTGCTGAGTGTGATGTCATATCATGATGACCATTAATTAGGGATGGGAAGATTCCCCGATTCGCTCGGTGCATCGGCATAAAAAGTTAACGATGCGATGCATCGGTTTAAAAAGTGTGTATCGGATACAAGTTGGCATTTGAATCGCGATGCAGCGTTTCTAACATATTTGCATCGGTAAAAACCGATGTATTTATATATATAATTACTAATGGATGCGCTATACTTTTATTATTTAGAAAGTGACCAATAATCTGTGATCTATGTATTTGTTTGTCAAGCGCGTTCTCTCATCACCACTGTTGCGTGAATATGACGAATCACAACACCACGGAGACTCGAGAAAAAACTGGGATTAAAGTCCAAAACCTGACTTGAAATAACCTAACAAATCAATCGGGGCTAAAGCGGTTCCATAAACGACAAATTAAGTTCACACAATCTCACTAATTTGTGCACGCTTATTCTTAAGCAGCCCTTTGGGCTCTACAGTGCGACCATTTCAGTTTTCATTTGCGACTGAAAACTACTGCGTGCGACTATGAAAATTTTTTTAGGAGCACCAGTGCGACTGACCCGATCATCATCATATTTGTGATTGTTCGTGCTGTTTAATGCATTTGAGACGTTGTGTTTTCCTCAGTGCATAACTGACATGTCACAGGTATATTTTTCATCTGTAAATGTTAGAAAGTCATGCAAACATATCCATTTTGCTGTCAGGAGTGGACGAGGCTTACGCGAGTGAACGAGCACTGCTACGCGCATGCACGCTAAACAGACTGAGCGCAATTGAATAGGAGTGCAATAATTCTGAGTAAAATATACATTTTGCTAAAATATTTGTTGTTGGGACATTAAATGTGCATTTTGTAGAATTTTAAAACTTCATATAAGTGTATTTTTATGATAGCAGTAACTGTAAAGGGACTATTGTAATGGGTAAATCAAATGTAAGCTAGTTCAGTAGGCTACTAATTACTAAGCTCAAATGAGTTAATGTGTGTCTCTTATAGCAGTTTAGAAGTAATTTTCTTTATTATTTATTTTCATTTTAATTCAGTGATTTTAACATTTAACTGAGTTATTTTAATGCTTTAAAGAGCAATTGTAGAGATTGAAATGTTCTGCTATCTGTTCTGCAAAGGTACAGCTGTCATAAAACCAGAGAGAGCCTTTCTACTTGGCTAGAAACTGTAAAAAAAAAAAAAAGTCAAATAATAGCGTTCCTATTGGTCAGTGTTAGAGGAACTCAGCTTGGGCCTCAGTCATGAGATGCACATCCCTACCATTCATAGTTTTCAGTCACGTGACTGGCTCGAAGACCTGGTGGGCAAAACATCCGTAGAACTGCAGCACAAGCCCGTCAATTTGTTTCCTATCCACAAATATTTAGATCACCTCTCAAAAGGATAAAATAAATGCAAGTTTTGGCCATTTGCAATACATATAAAGCACCCGCCGCAATATTTCAATTAAAAACAGCATGACATTCTAAAACGTTTAATGTGAAAACACTTAAAGTGCCTTTAAAACAGTGATATTAAAAGATCAAATACAGTACACACCTTATTGATGATGTGTGCTTTATGCAGGCAAGCAGATGAGCTCGGAATATGAACGCAATGCACTAATGGTTAAGCGTCTTCTTTATAATGGTTTTCTATGGGAAAACATTTAAT
>NW_015667306.1:376068-383148 GCF_001515625.1 Sinocyclocheilus rhinocerous
ATTCATAGTTTTCAGTCACGTGACTGGCTCGAAGACCTGGTGGGCAAAACATCCGTAGAACTGCAGCACAAGCCCGTCAATTTGTTTCCTATCCACAAATATTTAGATCACCTCTCAAAAGGATAAAATAAATGCAAGTTTTGGCCATTTGCAATACATATAAAGCACCCGCCGCAATATTTCAATTAAAAACAGCATGACATTCTAAAACGTTTAATGTGAAAACACTTAAAGTGCCTTTAAAACAGTGATATTAAAAGATCAAATACAGTACACACCTTATTGATGATGTGTGCTTTATGCAGGCAAGCAGATGAGCTCGGAATATGAACGCAATGCACTAATGGTTAAGCGTCTTCTTTATAATGGTTTTCTATGGGAAAACATTTAATTTATTAAACTTTGAATATTGCGTTTATATTCTGGGTTCATCTGCTTGCCTGTGCAAAGTCTGCATCATCAATAAGGTGTATACTGAATCTGGCCTTTGAATATCACTGTCTTACTAAATAATGCAAACCTCGTAAAAGTAACTGGCGGTCAGCAGAGGAAAACCTTGTTTTGCCCTCCAGGTGGGTGTTCCTGTGGGTGTGACGTCACGTGGAAACTATGAATTGCAATGTCCGAAGAAATTTCGCATGCTCAAATCCTAGTTTGAACGCGGCTTTAAGCGTGTATAATACAAAAAGGAGAATGATAGCTATTTGTTTCTAATTGGCCAAGTTTAGCAAGGCCTGCCTAAGGACACACGAACAAGCACTATACATTGATAAAAGAACACAGGTCTCACAGGACCTCCATATTTAATGGCATTTAATTATTCGTAGATTATATTTTTAACAGTTTACGCTTTCATAAAAAATATTTGCAATTGGTTTGTGAAAGGTGTCACTGAGTGGTCACTACACACTGTTGTTGTTTGGAAAAGTCAGAGAGAAGATTCTTCAAAATATTTACTTTTCTGTTCCACAAACAAATCAACATTGTAGGAGTTTGGATTATCAATGTGAATAATAACATAATTTTCATCTTTGGGTGAATTATTAATTTAATATTATCAAATAAGGTGCTGAGAGTCCAGAGGCATATTTTCTTGAAAACAGGCCTCACAAAAGGCTTTTCTATCCGAGAAACTTTGTGAGAAACATGATGGCCCTCCATTCACCCCCAAATCCACCATATTCATCTTTGGCCATGATCTCATATAATGGCAACGCTTATGTAGACTACTGACTACAACGTCAAGATCAAGATTTTTATTAATGTACTATTTATTTTAATATACGTATATTCAATACAATACGTGTAACTAATGTGGATTTACAGACAAACCTCATTTCGTGTGAAGTGAGATCCAGTCTCGACAATGAATTCAAATATTACCGGTCGGTCATCCTGAATTAACCACTGGATGACCGAATGAAGAAACGCTTAATTTGACGTTTTATATTCAAGACATATTACAAAATCGATATCTTTAAGCTCATATTTAACCAAAACCCAGGCGAACGGATGTTGACAGTGCTCCTATGCTGTCACCATCTTGGAAACGGGAGAAGTGTTTCAGGGGATCAGAAATCAAGCGAGAATAATGGTTTCACGCCGAGGGGTGGGCGGGGGCGCTGGACAGTTAGCTTAACGACAATTATCTGGTAGTTAATTACATTTTTATTGAATAACTGGTAATGTCTGCATCTTAATACACGGAAACCTCTTCTTCTGGCACGATGTCTGTACGTTAGATGGAGGAGGCGAGCGCGGACGGTTGGCCCTCGAGCCTCAGCAACGGTCATTTTTGCTTGAGATAAAAAACCATCGTGCCTATAATATAACCGGCAGGAAAATAAACGACGGAAAATTATTACCTTACGGCAGCGGTCATTATAGGAGATTTGTTTTTCCTTATAGCAGCCATGGTCGTTGTTTGGTATTTAGAAAGCATTTGGAGATCTGTCACTATTTATATTGCCGTTAGTCTCCATAGTAAGCTAATGATTCACTGTAAGAGAGAACAACAGACTGGAGCGCTTAGGAACCGCGCATACCATTTTCTCAAGGAGGGGGGGACTCGTAATTTCCAGCGTTACACAGTGTTAGAGGACAGACAGTGTGCCATCCCGTGATGGAAATATCAACATTGTTTGTGACAGTTATTTATCACTTTGTCAAAAGATTTGTTTCTGAACACAGTTATTGCAAAACCAAACAAAAGAATGACACGTTTGCCTCCTCCTCCTCCGCTGAGGTCGAAGGAAGAAATATGACCAGTGTCTCGTGCAATCCTCGAGCGATGTTATTCTCGGTCAAATTATTTTTTATGCGAATAAAAACCGTTTTTACAGAACAATAACGCTTCATGTTAAGATTGGTTACAGTTCTTAAAACATATTCACATTTATAATATTAATGTGTATATTAATCTCATAAATTGTTTATAAAGGAACATCAAAATGATGCAAATCCAACTTAACAACTGTTTTTGTCTGCTCATTTTACTGATTTACTCAACACATTTCTGTTTGAAAATCTATCTTAATTTTATAGCTCATTTATACTGTGGGACATAGCTAAGATTGTCATTATCTGTTCCAGGATGGTCATTTGCGGTTTATCAGCTACTATGTTTCAAAAACAAGACTGACCATCTGGGTTTTTGCTGGTCAAACAACTAACTAAGGGTAAAATATGTTTTAATATATACATGTAAACACTCCCGTTTTTCCCGGGAGTCTATTTCACACCCGTCAACCCGCCCTCCTCCCGTTTTGTTATTTCTCCCGGGAAACTCCCGTAATTTGTATGGACCAAACCTCGTTGTATGAATAATCACATCAACATATTATTCCAAGGTTGTCCAGTTGCCAGGTATTGTATGAAACGCATTCTACTCACACAATCACGCAAATTTCAGCCCATTTGACCTCAACCGGGCAACCTACAACTGACATAGCATCTATAGAAACTATAAAGTAAATATTCTGCCTTATTATGTGATCAAATATGTTGCTACCAGTATACCCAAATGTTGACAGGTATAACATGTTGAAACAGTATACTGTTATGCATTCCATTAGTGTTATCGTGGGAATTATTGGCTTTTTTTCTAATCGGTCCTGCAAGAAAATTTTTGAAATTTCTTGAGCCTTTATTATTATACAAGACACATTCTGGAGCTTAGAGATGAAGAACCACTAACCACTTTTGCAACATATCAGAGTAAAATCATTTGTGTAGGTCTGAGACCAGCAAAAACAGAAAAACAGGTAATAACACAAAGATAAAGACCTGGCAGGCAGTTTGTTGAACATTCTTTAAACGCACACAAAACTCCTGCCAAAGACCAAAACAAAGACACACTCTGACAAACACAAGCCTCTCTATGCCAAATTTTATTATCCAGTTTATGTTTACAGTACCTTCAAATTGGCAAGCACAGGCACTTTAGGTGATCTAAATCTCCCTTGAGACCGTCAGGACGATGGTAAAGGAAATGCCCTGGTTAGATGGCTGGGTTAAGTCGCTGAATAGACTCAAGTACACCTTTGCTCCTACCACAATTGACAATAAAGAAAATAATATTTACTGAGCTCCTCCACAATGTTTTACTTGACATGTTTAGTGAACTTGACTACTGCTCCAGAAAACAGGAAGACAGCCATTGGACAGCATTCCAGCACTGGACCCTGAGGAATTGACTTCCTTTTATGACGTCTGTTTGTTATCTGATTTAGACTGTTAAGAGCTGAGCATCACGACTAGCTAACACATGCAGTTAAGCAAAATCAAATGCCAACCATGGCAGCAGCTGAGAATGTTCAAGACCTCTAACTTGCTAAAAGCAATTGCTTCCCTCATCTGACTCACAAATCCTATTATTTGCAAAAGCATGACGTCAATTAAAAAACAAACAAACATTTGGATGGCAGAGTGAATATACATGCCTCTTGGAATGCCTCCTAGATTCGGGATATTGTGTTTACATAGGTTCTCTAAATACTGGAATATACTGTACACTCACCAGCCACTTTACCTTGCTAGTACCAGGTTAGACCCCATTTTCACCCTTAAGAATTAAGGTCTTAATTCTTCAAGGCCTAGATTTAACAAGGTGCTGGAAACGTTCCTGAGAGATTTTGGTCCATACTGAAATGATAACATCACACAGTTGGCTGCACATCCCAAAGGTGCTCTATTGGATTGAGATCTGGTGACGGTGAACTGTGGGTAGACTGTGGTCAATGGTCATAAAGGGATGGATATGGTCAGTAACAATACTCAGGTATGCTGTGGCATTTAAACTGTGCTCAGTTTATACTAATGGGCCCAAAATATCCCCCACCCCATTAGACCACCAGCAGCAGCCTGAACCGTTAATACAAGGCAGAATGGATCCATGCTTTCATGTTTACACCAAATTCTGACTCTGCCATCCAAATATTAAAGCAGAAATTGACGGTCATCAAACGAAGCAACCTTTTTCCAATCTTGAGTTGTCCAATTTTGGTGAGCCTGTGTGAACTGTAAGCTCAGTTTCCTGTTGTTAGCTTTTTCCAGTCTTCTGTTGTCCAGCTTTGGTGTGTGTATATGTGTGTTTATACAAAACGTGCTATAAAAAATACTGTAAATATATATGTTGCAGTATTTCTGTAATACAATGCTATATGTATATCATTTTTAAATTAAAATACATTTTAAAAAAGTAAAGTGTGTTTTTTGACATTTTTGTTCAGAGTACAAAAGTGGACAAATACTTAAATACTCTTTGTAAAGACTTTCTAAACAAGAACAACTTTAGCCAAAAAAACAATCTGAACTTGACAAAAAAAAAACATCATTGTGCAAGTACTGTTATATGTTCACTTCAGATAAACACGATTCTTGTTGTGGGCCCATTTCCAAAGGACTGGACAAACTTCGTCTCAACTCTTACTGGAAGAAGGGAAGACAAGAACCAGAGCCAGGAGGAGGATGATATATGCTATCAGACTGCAAAGAAGGAGTCTGCTTATTCCAAAAAGAAATACATGAGAGAGTAAAGCTCTTCTGAAGCATTAACACTATGAAATTAATATAAAGCAAAAGAGTGGAGAAAGGTAAAGGTCCTGTTGAAGAGCTTTGGAGAGGTGGCAGTAATATTCCTTTGTCTTCCTGCATGTCAACAAAAAATGGTTATCAAGAATTTATCAAGAAGTCTTCCCAAACTGAAAAAGCTGGAACATGTTGGGTGGGCATTTGGCCAAGAGATTACAGAGAATGTTTTCCTTTTCATCCATTGCAACCACAATAGAAATTTATTGAAGCTAAAGAATATATGTGGCCAACAACCATACCGGCTTGCTGGAAATTGTTTGCAGGCGTCTGAACAGACATTGCAAACAAAACAATGGAAATTTCCAGAACATTGGTAATTATAGCTTTCAGCCATATACAGTATGAGGATTATGCAACACCTAAAACTGAAAAATGCTTTCCTCAAAAGACCTGACATGAGCTATTTAACTTAGAGATAACAGATATTGCAACACCGTTGGGTGTTGAGCGGTCTGTTTAACGTATTCCGTTAGGTTCAGCCGTTAGATTGTACTGGCATATCATATGTAAATAATAGGAACAACATTGTGTTTCATAACTCAGATTTAATGAAGCACGCAAAAATCTTACGTAACACAGTGAGCAGTTTATCATTGCAACATATTAGAATCAAATCCAAAAAGCTGTAACATCATGCCGTTGAACTGTCAGAACATGTGGAAATATTTTATTTATCTATCAATCATACAGAAGATCACAACTCTTATCAGCCTGTGCTAGTGAGTCTCATTGCAAAAATGTCTTACTTCCTCCTAAAATGATTTCTTAAAAATGCTGATACGTATAGCTTAAAACAGTTAAGCTAAACAGTTTTACACTACTGTTAAACTGTTTAACACTAAACAGTTTTGGTTTGCATTTAAAAAAAAAAAAAAGGCAAATGACAAAATATAACTTTTGATATCGCTCTTGTCCAATAATATAATATAATATAATATAATATAATAATAAAGTCTTTTTAATCAGCCACAGACTGTGAAAGAGATTCTGATTCTGCCTTCATTACATTGGTTGCCTGTCTGTTTTGGAATTGATTTCAGAATTTTTGGTTTTAGATTTTTGAATAATTTGGCTCCTGATCTTTCAAACTTGCTGAGCTCCTATAAACCCACTAGAACTTTGAGATCAGAAAATCAAAAATTAATTGTTATGCCCAGAATGAGACCCAAACAATAAGGTGATGAAGCTTTTAAAATAATAATGGTTCCAATACTGTGGAGTGGCCTCTTGTTGTGTTGTCTGGATGTTGTTTGTAATACTGGTTTATGTGTAAAGCATTTTGGTCAACTTCATTTGTTTTATGGTGCTATGTAAATAAAATACAATTATATATATATATAACACATGCATATAATGTATGGTATAAAATGTATGTGCATAAAATGTATGGTACATTTGGCCTGGAAGAATGAACATCTTCGGGTTGTCTATTTCTATGCATTTCCTTTGATGCTATGTAATGTCTGTTTTGGACTTTGTTCTTTGTATATAGCCCTCATGTTTCATTGTTTTTTGTTTAGCTTTGTTGCCTCTAACTATTGTTGGTGAGTTGTGTCCATGTTCTTGTTTTGCCTAGTCAAGCCAAGCCATGTGTGTGTTTATTATTTATCTGCTCAGTTTTGGGATACTGTAGCTTTAGTGCTAGCAAAGATACAGAGAGGCAGGATTGCAACTGAAAACTCAGCGGTCACATTTATTTCATCTGTACCAGAATAGCGCATCAACAACAACTCTTTTAAAGGGGAACATAACTAATAACCATGTACAGGTGCATCTCAATAAATTAGAATGTCATGGAAAAGTACAATTTATTTCAGTAATTCAACTCAAATTGTGAAACTCGTGTATTAAATAAATTCAATGCACACAGACTGAAGTAGTTTAAGTCTTTGGTTCTTTTAATTGTGATGATTTTGGCTCACATTTAACAAAAACCCACCAATTCACTATCTCAACAAATTAGAATACTTCATAAGACCAACAAAAAAA
>NW_015667306.1:387047-389226 GCF_001515625.1 Sinocyclocheilus rhinocerous
AAGACTTAAACTACTTCAGTCTGTGTGCATTGAATTTATTTAATACACGAGTTTCACAATTTGAGTTGAATTACTGAAATAAATGAACTTTTCCACGACATTCTAATTTATTGAGATGCACCTGTATGTGTGTGTCGGTGCTGTGTGAATTGTGTCTATTAATCAGTAGTGCGAGATGCTTGCATTTCCTACAATATAATAAAATTGCACTTAGCCGCTAGCAATTTTGGGTCCTATGAAAGAATATGAGGTTGGGCCCCCTTCTGCACCAAAACATACACTATATTGCCCAACGTATTGGGACACCCCCTTCTAATGAACAAGGTTGGACTACTTTAGTAACAGTGGTCATATTCAACTTGACGTGCTTTATGAACCATTGCAATGAACTTACATCACAGGTGTCCTTTAGGTTTTCTGCAGCACAGAGCATGTTGTTTGTGAACTTTGTTCCATAGTAGTCACCGCGGCCACAGAGCCATCGTTTCATGACTTTGATACCGAGCTCTTGCAATTTGTCTGGTCGTCCTCCCAGGTTGTTCAAGGAACCCCACCCAACTGTTTTCACGGCAGCAGTCTCCTCTGGGTCAGACCCACCTTCGCGCAGGAATTTCTTAATCGATCGCGGGTTTCTATAAATATACTTGTCTATGTCTATGTGTGGGAAGCACTGACATATTGTACACATACAATATACCATAACTCGAGACAGCTATGAACTTCCCTCCGCTATGCCTGCGCCTGGTCCATTAATTGTATATAGTAGTGGGACAAGTTATTCTCACTCAAGTGAGAATTCTCTCACCCCCTCTCAAGTTATTCTTACTTCTCAGCGTGAGAAATACAAGGTGTGGCATGTGAGCGTGTGAAGTGGTTGAAATGCGTGTGTTTCGCGGTGAATGCCTGAGACTTGAGAGCCCTGACTAATTAAATGATTCCAAAGGAAGCCAAAGCAGAATCAACCGCTGACCTTCTCAGAGTAACACAGTAGTGGCTTTTCGACATGAATCAGTGTGTTTTGAACCGATCTGTGAGAGAATGACTCGATACTCACTCATAAGGACAGTCAGTGTCGCCACCTGCTGCTGTATCGATGTAACCATTTTTAATAATACAAAAAAAAGTTAAACAATGCTACTAGAAAAACAATTTAATATAACAATTCACTTATTTCTAGAGCACAGCTCTATACACACTAGTCATTCTAACAACCAACTAAACGAGGTGTATCCTGGGTTGCTTAGTTAAACAGTACTAAGTTCACATACTCCTTATTGACATTAATTGCAGCATTATTGAAATATGTTCAGATTTGATGTAGCCTAGAATTTCTAATATATGTAGGCTAATACACTTCTGCTCTCTAAATGCTTCTGGTTTTGGCTGCTAGTAAAATATCGTATAGCTCCTTGATAATAGATTGCTTGATTTCTTCATTTGTAAGTCAGTGTGAACAAATGTGTGTGCTAAATGAATATACTGTATGTAATGTAAGTATATTGTAATGATCATGCACTTTGTCCACTGCATACAACTGCACATATATACTTGTAAAAAGTAGTTAGTACATAGTAGTCACATCCCATGATCTTTATTAAGGAGCAGTGTAACCTAAATAAAACCCACTGAGGGGTAATCACTGATTTTGATACACATTATTCAGAGTTCAAGAGCAGAGGCAAAGCAATCCAGATCAGTGCTGTGCGCTTCCATATACTGTCCGCAAGGGGGCGGCAGAGACTTATTATATGGCTGTCAGATTTTCAGCTCGGGATACAGAAGTATTGTTAGGACTGCAAAAAATACATCCATGCTTAACTCTTCACGGGACAATTTTTCTGGCAATGGAGCGGTGTATATAATCGTAAATGTAACTGTGCTAAATAAATAACTTGACACAAAGATATAGAACCTAAGTGAAAGACAAATAACAGCAAGTGTCTCTAAGCCAGGGGCGTAGCAGCCATTTTAAAAGTGGGGGGTTCTATATATAAAAGTATATAGAAATAAATTCTATATAAAATACTAATTGGCGTGTTTCAGAGCACCCTAATGGCAATTTTGGGAAGATGCCATGATAGCTTACAGGAAGCAAGACAGCTTACAGAGACCTATTTTTTGTCATATCAGACTCAAAAACACTAACTCTAACCCTAATTCAAAAATAACTGCAGGACTT
>NW_015667306.1:389319-389813 GCF_001515625.1 Sinocyclocheilus rhinocerous
CCTAATTCTTAACAGTTGGACAAAAAAAAGTGTCTTTAAAAACTATTGGAACACACTGCCTTTACCTATACAACAAATTTTATTTAACAATTTGAACATAAAATGAAAATATATATTAATGTTTAATTCCTTAAAACATTGGCAAGTAGTCCCAGTTAAAAAAAACACTGCCTTAAAATAATTCTCTTCTTTCAACAGTTCTCACCTGTATAGATTCTGGAGAGGTCGAGCAACTGTCCTCCCCTCTCTCTCTGTCAGTGACAGACCAGTTAAAGTTAAGAACATAGCTGTAATGAATTAAAGTAGCCTACTAAAATATGATAAAGTATGATGAGATATCATAAGTATTCGAAGTATTCGGACTTTGCTTTATTGGGAAAGGGTAATTCTACTCCGGACGCGACAAAAGAACCCAATAATCCCAATAATCATCCATATTTACATTTACTCATTTAGCAGATGCTTTTATCCAAAGCGACTTACAAGTAGGAGAG
>NW_015667306.1:391265-426243 GCF_001515625.1 Sinocyclocheilus rhinocerous
TGGTATTGGGTTAATGGTGAGTTAGGAGGGTCTCGATGTGATTCTTTTTTTGGCTGGGTCTCATTGGACAGCCATGGCTGAAGAAATCTGAATTGCCCAAATTACTCAGACTCAGGGGCGTAACAGGCATTTTAAAAGTGTGTGGGGGGGGGCAGCTGTCAGGTAATGTGATCCTCAACGGCCAAACAAATTATGTACATAATGTACAAAGTACATTCATGTTCACATAATAAATTCTATATAAAATACTAATTGGCGTGTTTTAGAGCATCCTAATGGCAATTTTGGGAAGATGCCATGATAGCTTACAGGAAGCAAGACAGCTTACAGGGACCTATTTTTTTTGTCATATCAGACTCAAAAACACTAACTCTAACCCTAATTCAAAAATAACTGCAGGACTTTGGGACTTTGAGACCACTGTGTACATCTGTACTTAATTTTTTTATTAAATAAAGATATTTTATGCACAATTTTTCAGTTACACTACACTTAAACGATAACTTGTATCCTTCTTAACAGCTGGACAAAAAAAGTGTCTTTAAAAACTATTGGAACACACTGCCTTTACCTATACAACTAATTTTATTTAACAATTTGAACATAAAATGAAAATATATATTAATGTTTAATTCCTTAAAACATTAGCAAGTAGTCCCAGTTAAAAACAAAACACTGCCTTAAAATAATTCTCTTCTTTCAACAGTTCTCACCTGTATAGATTCTGGAGAGGTCGAGCAACTGTCCTCCCCTCTCTCTCTGTCAGTGACAGACCAGTTAAAGTTAAGAACATAGCTGTAATGAATTAAAGTAGCCTACTAAAATATGATAAAGTATGATGAGATATCATAAGTATTCGGCGCAAAACAACTTTGCTTTATTGGGAAAGGATAATTCTACTCCGGACGCGACAAAAGAACCCAATAATCAGTTATGCTGTCCATATTTACATTTACTCATTTAGCAGACGTTTTTATCCAAAGCGAATGATAAAGTATGATGAGATATCATAAGTATTCGGCGCAAAACAACTTTGCTTTATTGGGAAAGGGTAATTCTACTCCGGACGCGACAAAAGAACCCAATAATCAGTTATGCTGTCCATATTTACATTTACTCATTTAGCAGACGCTTTTATCCAAAGCGACTTACAAGTAGGAGACCATATAACACACACTGGATCCAGCGCGAGGTCACATGCCTCGTTCTTAACGGGTTCTTTTGTCGCATCACTCGCATCCGGTGTAGATGCCCCGTTAGATCAAATCATAACGTAGCAATTCGATCGCGTGATTTGTGTCATCGTGACATAACACATACTTACAGTGTTTGAAAAAGGACGTAATCATCTGCTTTTTTATGGGGTGCATTTACCCCCAAACCGCCCAATGAGCAAAGTGAAATCGCCAGAGCAACAGGAGATTTGAAGCTCATAACAGATGCGCCCAAGAGATGATTCGCCTTGTGATTGGCTGAATGTTAGTTCACTCAAATCTAAATAAACAAATCAGAGAACACGGCGGACATATCGAAATATCGACGGTGTATCGACAAAGTGCGGGGGACAGAATAACCTTTTACTAAAAGTGCGGGGGACACGTCCCCCCCCGTCCCCCGCGGCTGCTACGCGCCTGCTCTAAGCTGCTTTTTTGTGTCTCCATTGTGTAGAGGTGTGAGAAGGAGTGGCTTTACCCCTTTTGCTGGGGTCAGATTTCAGCCTGTATTCTGTGGCTTGCATAAGAGTCAAGTCAAGTCAAGTCAAGTTTATTTGTACAGCGCTTTTCACGATACAAATCATTGCAACTAGTGCATGAAAAAAAGTGCATTTGAGAAAACGGCCTTTAAAGATATGTATTACATTCTAATTGAAATATGCAGATGCAAATAGATCAAATGCAGTAAAATAAACACTTTAATCTGTATTTTGGATATTTTCTTTGCATTTGTCTGGAAAAAAAAAGACAAGCTGGAAGCAAAATCTCATAATTGACATGCAGTCCCTGAAAAAAACAATGGCTTGACGTTTTGAATTAATGGCAGTTTTATACTTATACAAATTCAGTAATTCAGCAGATGTTAAGTAATAGGGTCATAAAATCACATTTGCCTCTGATCCTGCTTGTGTTGGAATGTTTGTATGTGTGTGTGCGATATGGTTTCCTCTTCCTCTTTTGTCCCTAGAGGCCACTCTCATCTTTTAACACTTTTAATGGATAGGAAATAGGTTTCCTTCCCACCCAAGTCTTTGCATTTAAAATTGCTTGAAGAAAAGGACAGAGGAACACTTTCTTTGCTTTATTCACAGACATGATATAAATAGCAAGGATGAATGATGTATATCTAAAATTTCCAACCAAATCAGACCTATTCATAATATAAATCGGTATTATTGGCTTAGAATAGTAAATTGAGATAAGGAGATAACAGTTTTGAACACCTGTTTACAGGTGTGCGTGTGTGTGTGTGTGTGTGTGTGTGTATTGGGATAAGGGGCTTTCGTCTCTGTATGAGTGTTCTCTTTTTGTTCTCTGAATGAGAGTTCTCTTTCACTATTAATGAACAAATCAAGCAAATTAACTTTGAGCCCAAATCCTCTTAAAGACAATGGCTGGCCAGGATGGTCTCTATCCCTCATGTCCTATCCTTTAAAGCAGTGGTTCCCAATCCTGGTCCTGGAGAACCCCCAACACTGCACATTTTAGATGTCTCCCTATTCAAACACACCTGATTCAACTCATCAGCTCATTAGTGAAGACTCCAAGACCTCAAATGTGAGTGTCAGATAAGAGAGACACCAAAAACGTGCAGTGTTGGGGGTTCTCCAGGACCAGGATTGGGAACCACTGCTTTAAAGAAACAATACAGTCAAGTTATACATTTAATATTTACACATAAAGTCAGCACAGTTGATGTTTGCCTTGTTTGTATGATTAGTATCTTTGACAGAATCAATAGCACTCTCCAAAAAAAAAAAAGTTTTTTAATTTTTAATTTTTTTATAATTGTATCTTGGTTAGTCCATCTCATTTGTTCATCTTTCCTGCTTGTTTCCATGTTTGCCACAAAAGCATTTCATTTTCAAGGTCAAGTCAAAGAATTAAGCCTTATTTTAGTTTACTTTCTTTTCTTTTATTTATTCATTCATTCATTTATTAGATATTACTTTAAACACACAGTACGATAAATGACTGAATTATGTATCAACTTAGTCTCAGCCTCAGACGTCACACCCACGGACCGTTGGCTAAACGTCTGATGCATATGGCACACAAAAGTGGAAACACTTCAGGAGTTTCGAAGTCGTCATCGGATTGGTTGAATTATACAGGATTTCCGGGAGACGTGTGTGTCGCGTTCTTTAACGTTCCGCCTGGAAACAAAGATGCCGTGACGCCAAACCCCCTCACGAAAGAAGAAAGCCGCGGTGTTTACAGTTGTGACGACGAGCGCTTATCAGGATCAACTAAACGCTGGATTTCCAAAAGTATGTGAAAAATTAAAAGTTGGCGGCATAGAATCTTCAAAATACATCCGAGAGTTTTACACACCGGTCTGTTATTGTGGCGACATTTCCACGCCCCGAAACGTGACGATGAACGAAATGAACTGTGATTGGTTGTTTTCTCAACGGCTCTGGGTCAAACGGCCTCAGGGACGGACCTTGGCCAATGAAAGCTGCCATGGATTCCAGACCTTCAGCCGTCAGTCTGAAGGTCTGGCTACGCGAGACTAGTATCAACTCCTCTCAAAAGTCTTGATTGCATTATTGAGTATGTTTTTGAATATTTTTATATAAATGCCTTTTCAATTTGCATTAAAGGGATTTAATTAAGCAATTTGCAATGCCCAAAAGCTGTCTTGAACTGAGACATGAGTTTCACAGACAGGAGATTAACCATCAGGCATCTCATGTCTGGCCTCTACTGGCCAAAGACAGCTGGTGAAAGCACAGGTGAATCTGGTTTAAAAAAATCTATGGTAATATTTTCACCTTGACACACAACAACACTATAAAAAGTGGTGTCTTGTATTTGTGAGCTATTTCTAACCTTTAAATTTTGTTTTCTATTTTGGTATGATCTAATGTAATTAGATTGATTTGATGTTACCTGTTTCTGATGTAGAAAAGCTAGTTCATGCATTCATGACCTCTAGACTGGACTATTGTAATGCACTGCTAGGTGGTTGTCCTGCATCCTCAATAAACAAGCTACAGGTGGTCCAAAATGCAGTGGCTAGAGTCCTTACCAGGTCAAGAAAATATGATCATATTACTCCAATTTTACAGTTTCTGTACTGGCTACCTATTAAGCTCCGTATCAGTTACAAAATATTATTACTTATACTACAAGGCCCTTAATGGGTTAGCTCCTGCGTACCTAACTAGCCTTCGATCAAATGCACATTATTATTCCTTAGCTTGGTTGGTTGGTTGGAACAGCAGCTATGCTAATTATGTCTCTATTTGTTTCTCTGTTTCTGCCACGGGATTGACATCCCATGGTAACTAGGAATTATACAAGCTTCAGTCTGGATCCAGCCCTTACAAAGACCTGAGATGACCGAACACCTGAGAAGAGATGACGCAAACCCCTCAGAGGACCTCAGATGATGCCAACCCTGAAACAACATAAACTACCAAATTTTGCTACAAGTTTGATTTCAACATAATCACTGCTGTTAATAGTGTTCATCGTCTGTTTGATTACATCATTAACTGAATTTTACCGTACATTTCTGCCATATTTACATCAATTTGACATAGTCACCACTGACAAGCTACTACTAAATATATTGTAGAAACTTAATTTTCTGTAAAGCTGCTTTGCAACGATTTGTATCGTGAAAAGCGCTATACAAATAAACTTGAATTGAATTGAATTGATTTAGTCATCTTAAATATGATTTTTTTTGGAACTTAAAATCTATTAAATTACAGTATAAGTTTCTGTATGAAGTGAATTTTAGGTACCTTTTTTTAGTGCTCATTTACATGAACTGATAGACAACATGATAAAGAAGCTGTCATAAAGTGGAATATGATTCTCTCATTGCACAATGGAAGGTGAACAGAATCAGCATTGTTGTGAATGGCAGAGGCCTTGTAAATTTCGCTCTGGAACAGCTTTATCAAGTCTATCAGGATCTTTTCTAATGAACATGAGTGATGATACAATATGTTGCTGTAGTTTCCTCTGTGGTACTGAAGGGAACAGTGCCTGCACCTGTGCCTTCTGGCAGTATGAGAAAAAGGAAAAAAATTGGCAAAAACAGTGGTTGAGACCTGTCGCACGCCAGACCCTCCTAAGACCACACGCAGGTGTGTGTGTGTGTGTGTGTGTGTGTTTGAATGTGTGTGGTCTAGTGTGGCAACAGTTATCAAAAGTGGGAGTTTCTGTGTCTTAAGAGATGTTTCTTCTCTTGTGTCTGAGTGTAATGTCCCACCTCTCCATCACTCCACGAAACCTCCACCTCTCCCTCTCTTGAGTCCTGTGTTCAGTTCTGGACAGTTTCCAATGGAAGGGATTATTGTTAAATTCACATAATCTCCTGTGTTTCCTCTAGAGAATCTGACTTTTTAGACTTTTTAAACAATTCACACAGCTCGTCTATAATAATTATTATGTCCACCCTAGAGGTTCATTACCCAGCATGCAGCCTACAGGCTCAATACAACATTTAATACACAGTAAAATGCAGATAACAATCAGTCAGTAATTTATAATGTATTGCCTGTCACACATTACTGAAAAGTCCACTTGGAAGTTTCCAGGCTACCTATCATTATCCTCATGGTTTTTTCCCATGGGATGCAGTAATCCACGTCTTCTCTCATTGTGAAGCAAGTATCCGCTCCAGTGGTGGGCCAGAGAGTATTGGAAGGGGATTCCCAAGATTCCCAGACATCATGCACTTCCTGATCTCCTGACTATTTCACCTCACCTCAAAATACTCCACAAGCATTATCTCTCACTGAACCCTATCAAAAAGAGAAAAAAAATACACCTGTGGCTGGGATTTTGGAGTCAGGTAGCAAATCGAGGTATTTTAAAAGAATATTCCGTGATCAAGAAATGTAAGCATATACATTTATAAAAGCACTTTACATGAATCTTTCTGTTAAATCTTTATAGGCCTATTATTTGGGCTGTAAAGCTGTTTCTACCATTTTTATTGTCTTTTTTTCGGGTTTTAAGCATTACATTGTCATTTCAACAGAATTGGAAAAATTGGATATAACTTCACATAGAAAGGGTTAGTAGGCAAATTATATGCGAAAATGCATATAGTTCGTATCTAGTAGCTATACTATTGAAACTGAGAGTATTTAACCGTTTATGAGTTCTATAAATATTCCCGTCATTGTAACGTTCTGTGAAATGGATTAGGATGTGGACCAAAATTTTAGTTACTTTTGTGTGAAGTCAACATAATGTATTTTTTTAATTCACCTGAAATCCTAAAGTCTGCGCATGAAACATAATCCTGTATGTAGAATTAGTTTAACTAGTAGTTTTCTGTGAAATGGATTAGGATGTGGACCAAAATTTTAGTTACTTTTGTGTGAAGTCAACATAATGTATTTTTTTTAATTCACCTGAAATCCTAAAGTCTGCGCATGAAACATAATCCTGTATGTAGAATTAGTTTAACTAGTAGTTTGTCTCAGATTTTACATTGGAAGTGGTAAACCAATACAGTAGTAAAATTGTGTATATCATACAAAAGCTAGGGCTGGGCGATAAAATTAAAACGATAATTATGGTGATATAATTTTCCTCGATAAAACAATAACAAGAGTTTGATAAATGTTCGGTATATAATATTTATGTAGCAAAAGCGGAACTGACAAACAGGAGAAACACTTTGCGCAACGATACAGTCAGAAGGCTTTTCTACAAATCAACATCATTTACCATGGCTTTACTGAAGTAACACTAATTGCACCATGGTATGGTGTCAGAAATGGGGTATATTCATATCAAATTTGACTTTATTATTAATGTAGCCGTATTAAATGTATTAATGGAATATCATTTCAGTATTTTTGTGATAAGCTACAGCGTTTGTGCATTTATACGAATGTATAACGTATAACTAAATGTATTTAGACTACTGTTTTTCATACAAATACATAGAAGCCAAACTATAGTTAAATTTTTACCATGGTATTGAGGCACTATAGTTTTAACTGTGGTTATCATGATCTAAATGTATGCTACTATGGAAGACCAATGGTTAATTTGAATAAAACTCAAACAGTCAGAATAATTAAATTAAATTTCACCATATAAAAGTGAGGTTGTTACATTTTTGCTTATTAATTTTGCTTACAATTTTACTGTTTTTGATAATGAACATAAATTTACATCTGCATCCTATTCCTAACTCAAGCTACTACTACTGTCAACTCAAGCTACTGTCAAATGTGCATTTCTAAGAGATGATAGACATCATCAAAGTCAGGGACACAAACCTGTTTCATGATTTGACACAATATCATTCATTAGAACATGCAGAAACTAAGAAATTAATTTTTATACTAAGATATTTGTTTTGTTAAGGAAAAATGACTGAAAAAATTTAAAGAATTCAAAAGCGTGAAGTTTTTGTCATGTTCTGACCATAAAGAGTAGTTTAAAACCACAATTACAACTTCTACAACTTCTACAACTTTCACTTAGAAGCAAAAACCTGCCTTTAAACTTGAAAGAAATAACAATTAGAAATTTATCGTGATAATTATCGATATTGACTGATGTGAAATTTTTTGCCCATATCGCCCAACCCTAACAAAAGTACAAACAAATGTCTTTAAAATAAATTAATACATTTATTTAAGGGATAGATCACTCAAAAACGACACCCTCATGTCATTCCAAACTTGTAAAAGAAAATATTTTAAGAAATGTTTTTTTCTATACAATGGAAGTCAGCGATCACCAGAACTGTTTTCTTACCAATTCGTCATCTTCCTTTGTGTTCCACAGAAGAAAGTATGTTAAAAAGCTTTGGAACAAGATGAGGGTGAGTAAATAATAACAGAATTTTAATTTATGGGTTACCTTACATTTAAAAGGACTAGTTCACCCAAAAATGTAATGTTACTCTCCAAATGTGTTCTGATGAAGAAACAAACTCATCTACATCTTGGACGGCCTCAGGGTAAGTACATTTTCAGCAAATTTTCATTTATGGGTGAACTATTTCTTTAAGATTACAATGTACTGTATAGGACTAGTAATATTCCTTATGTCTATCATGAGATCTCTTGGAAGATTTTAGCATGGTAATGGATATGATAATGAAATAACTAATAATTTAGATCTATTCTAAACGGAATAGATCTGCTATGCTGCTGCTGCTGTTGGTTATTGCTGTATTTGTAGATTATTGCTGCTGCTGCTGCAAGCAAGTACAGGAACTTGCTACTGCCAATACATAAGCCGATATGGTGCTGTGAGTATTTAAGACATACTACTGCTGCACAAATAGCATATAAAATAACCCGTAGCAGATCTATACAGGTGGAGCTGGGGAAGGTGGAGGGTTTCCGAGGAAAAAACCTGAAAGCGCTCTGCAATGCTCAAGCGAATGTTAATCACCATTTAAATGTAAAGCTCATTGGCTGTGTATGCATCATGAACCAATCAGCTTGTGACAAGTCGTTTAATGCTAAGAATATCATCAGCTACGTTAAAGACCCATCAGTCTGCACCATCTAGAGTTTCATGACAGAACTTAGTATTTATATTAAATTGTCAATATCTCAATATGTCAGTCAGTGTCTCTTGAATTTGAATGGTTTCATGCTCCAAGCAGCCATTAATTCTTTGCACGAAACACATTGTGGTCGGGAGTTTTGTTAATGGTCAAGAGAATGCAGGCATGTCGTGCATCTGAGTCTGACTGCACAGCTTTTGATTTCAACAACAAAAGATATGAGAAGTACTTTCTCCTCCCTTTTAAAAATAAAGCCTATTTAAATTAAACTATGATAAGCCTATTTATTTTGCTATCCTAACTTTGCAAGATTATATGGCTAGTTTCACTTAATTTTTGCATTTAGCATAGTTTTATCCCTGCTGTCTGTGACCCTATTAGAACAGACCTGAGACCCATTTTCAGGCCACATCCCACCATATTAAGAAGGCCCTGACTACTGACAGTAAGGCATGCATGAGAGGATAGTGTCTTTATGAATATTTATGAATGCTAAGTTCAAATACATGCTGTTATTAAAACAGAAATGTAAATGTATATGTGCCCAAATGTGAGTCTGTGTGCCTTTGAAGTGTTGAAACCGCCCTTTGAAGCTCAGATGACAGTGTGTGAATGAGTGTTTGGGATTGATGTGGACCTGAGCAGTGGCAAAAAGGAATCCGAAGTCACTGACCCACGGCTTATTTCCACCCAACACTAACAGTCACTCAGCACTGCTTTGAGTGCGACTGAAAACACTCATACACGCAAGCACCATCCTCAAACAGGAAAGCATCTTATATCTTCTGCAACACCCAGTGCGGCCCAATTCAGGCTGTCAGCCCGAGGAGGCTCCAAGCAGACTGGTTGCATCAGCTGTAATCTTTTCAGAAAGGGAAGCTCCTTCAGGGCACGTACCACATGCAGTCTGGCATAGCAGATGTCACTCGAATGAAAGAATGCCATGAACTGCACACATTGAGATAAGATTTGAAACAAGCCTTCGAGAAGATCAATTAAAAAATATATCAGTGGTTATTTGCATGTGCAAGATGTCTACTGCGTCGCCTCAAGCATGCTCTGTCAAGACCAGAAACCCATATCCTCCTTTGAACCTGTGATTGACAGGCAGGAATCTCCTACAATAAAAACAAACCAGGGCCAATGTGGATCAGGGTGTCAGTCACGAGAGAGGAGATCTCTTTCATATTCAGCCTTATAAACACCGCAGCTTTCTCTGACTAATTTGTTGAACATAGTTACAGTTGTCAAGGCCAAAGCCGACGCATTTGAAGCCTGCTCTGATGATGTTTAGGTTGGAAGTGTCGGTTCCTCTCCCTTAGGCTTTATTATGGCTAGATGAGATTGTCAATAACTGTCACATGTCACGAGCGAAGGCTGCATCCATCTGCCTTTACCTGCCATGTAATTAGTGAAGCAACAAGCCCTTGTGTTGAAAAATGCAGTCTGCCGCGCCATGCCAAAAACACGGCACATTGCGTGCCCAACCAAAGCGCAGCTCTCACTTTATTGGTTTTCCATATTGAATAGCATTCAGATGACTCAGGCATTACAAAATAAAGCTGTTAATATCTAATTAAAATGTTTTTCTTTTTCTTTTTCTTATCCATACTGAGCTGTTTGCAACGTCATTTTTGTAATGGGGTGGGTGGCGAGACCACAGTCCTTTCCACCTGTTTCCCTGCGGCTGATCTAGACGAGGGTTCTCATAAGCCGGCCTGCTAAAAGATATATGAGAATATTAAAGCACTTAATTTCATCTTGATGCAATAAAGAACAATAGCAGCTTTGTGCAACCTCACAGACTGTGTTTTTCTCTGTGGTTTTGCTAATAGGAGGACCCACCCTCTGAGATATTTGTCTTGCTAAGTGGCTTCCCTAGAGATGATTCTGAATGATAAGGCGCTAGCAGACGTAGAGCATATGCATAATGTTGATTCACATTTACCGTGCATTAATCAACCACCACATATTTCTTTTATGGAATGGAGGAAGCGTCAACCACAAGATTTGTTTTTTTAGAGGTTGACTCATCTACCTGATTACTCGGGCCGCTGGTGGTTATATAATTACAACCCAATTAGTTCATGCACCTCACCTATTTGCAAAATGTAGAGATCATGCTTTTAGAGGGAGACCACAAACTTTCAACAATCTTTGTGCTCTCTTTACTAAACAGAAAAAAATCCTAGAGCAGTTACGAATCTAAACTGAATACTATTTTGTATCGCCGCAAAAGACTTTTACAAATTCCTTCAAAGGAAGTTGTGTGTGTATACAGAACTGTGGTTAAAGGGAGGGTCGTGAAATAAAAGGTGAATAAACTTCCTCCAAATACCTATGACTAATTAACTGACTAAACCTTGAAATCTGGGAAAGGAGCTAAACAGTACTGACGTTGCATATCAGGACATTTTGTCAGAATTCTAACACAAGTTTGAAAAAACATGATGTAGAAACCAAATTAAATTATGGTAATTAATTTAAGATTGAATAAATTGAATCTTAGATTACAGGTAAATGTTTAATGTTATCTAACAATTATATATATATATATATATATATATACAGTATATATGTATATGAACATGAAAAAAAACCAAAACATTAAAACAATACTCAAAAATTATTAATAGTAATAACAGCTTGCAAGACTATAACGAAGCAAACCAAGCAAAAGTCCTTTCATCAGTTAGTTTGTATTACTATGTCTTATCAATATAAAGCCTAAATCAAATGGTTTATCTGTGACATATATCAGGACAGCATAGCTGTCTTATAATTAAAGATTAACTCTTAATTATTTGTCATATATATTTGATAGTGTTGATTTAGAACCGTCCAGGTTTATTCTGTGTTGTTGTGATGGCATGAGTCACACCTGAGATTCCTGTTTTGCTCAGGCCTCGTTTGAGACTTTCAGCAGCCACAGGAAGCCACACATCCATCTCTAACACCCTGCCCACACACACACACACACACACACACACACACACACAGAAAGACTCAAATACAAAAAGACATACATTTAAATGATATAAATACTAAAATAAACCATAAATAAAAAGGCGTACTACACTATAACTATGAAAGTTAACCATGGGTCATTCTAAACCCCGGTTACAATTAATCCTGGGTTTTCATAAGCAGAAGTTTCATACTGTACATTTCTAAACCCTGAGTTATTATTCATATTTGCATTGTCAGTGTCAATGATTGGACACATTTTTCACCTCAAATGCTGAAATGTCTGTTTATATGTCATGTTTTTATGACGGTCAAAAGCATGTGAATATGAGGAACACAACTGGGTTTCTGTTGCTAAGCATCTAGCCGTAACATTCTAACACTGCATCGCTTGACACTGTACAAATTTGGCACCGCAATGCGGGGTTAACAGTGCAAAAGTAGGTAAAAATGGTAAAAAAAAAAAAAAAGAGGAAATGTATAAGTCTGAAACATTCCTTAACCTTTTCCCAGGGATAAAATCGGGGTTTAGAATGACGATGACTTGGGGTTAAGCTCAGTGTGAAAATCCCTTATATAAAGTACCCAGACACTGAAATGAAAAAAAGAAAAGAACATGATAATTACTAAAAGAGCAATAAATAGGGTGATGAAAATTAGTGATAATGAGCTTTATGAGGAAGTGGAGAAAAATACAGTGGTCTGACAGTGGTTTGGCTGGCATGTGTTTAGGAAGATAAGAATGTCATACACGCTCACACAGAGCACAGTGCTGTTATTGCAGAATATAAAACACTCTCCTGTCATCTTCTCCCCACCACAGACCTACGCCGCTGCATGCGCCCCGAATGGATGTGTTTTTAATCTAACTCAAGCAGTTATCTGAAGAATCTCTGTACTGACACACTCACAGCACCTTAAAACACATACACAGACACAAACGCAAACACTGTCATACCCAGACAGGTTTGTATCAGTTTATCTTTTGAAGACACCTGTGTGGCAAATACATCATTGGAACAAGTCTTCTAAATAAGAGTCTGTGTGTGTGGTACTGTCATTATCTTATCTGTGTCAGCCATGGATGATTTGATAAATGGATGATCTACTTCCCTTCATTTTCATTATAAATTATGTAAATGTACAGAAACTGTGTAATCGAAAGTTGGTGATGAACTGTTGATGAAGTAGGTCATAAATTTGTTACAGGTCCTAGTAAAAATACTGTTGTAGTACCATAAAGTAATGGTATAAGTTGGAAATACATTGATATATTGGTGTTTCTTCAGCTATTCTTCAGCTTTGGCTCTGCGGACCTTTAAAAAAAATAAACTCTCTCAAAACACTCCTTCACACATTAAATAATTTGTGTACTAACAATGTCTAAGGGTGGATTTACATGTATCATAGGGAAATTCTGTCGTTTTCATTCACAGTACCATTTTCACCACATTACAAATGATGTGTAGTTTAAAAGAAATTGTGTGATGGAAATGAAGTCATTGACATTTTAAAAGTGTTTGTAATATAGTTTCTCTTGCTAAGGTTAATTTCATACCTCATTTTCCCTAAATAAATGTGATCAAATAATAATTTGACAAAATTACAGCATTTGCTTTGAAATGAATACAATTATTAAAAGTGTACTCTTCGCTGACACTGTTGTTGTTTTGTTAACCAAGTACAATACATTTTGGGGGAAAAAATGGTAATGTAATGTCAAAAATGTTGACCGTGATGGAACGGTAATAACATGGTAATTATGATAAAAAATGAGGGACAACAAATTGATCATAAATGTTTTTATAAAATAAATACTGAAATGTTTTTTTCTCCACTTTACTCAGATTCTTATCATTCTAAACAGTAATAATTCAGATTTTTATAATGGATTTTTGTATTTTAAGATTGAAAGTCTGGGTCTTAGACTATAAACAACAATAAAAATTATGAATAAATTGAAAAATAGTAAATTTAATTGAAGTAGTCATGGTAAAAAGTTTGGTAGAATATATTTTAATGTGATTTTCATATAACAAATAAAATGTGTTAGTTTTTATCAAAGCCAATTAACTTGAGAGCTTAAAGTGCTTTTACCTAAAAAAGTGCTGATCCATATCTACAATATATATATATATATATAAATGCCATACTATTGTACATGTACTATTAGTATTTTTGTGGCTTGATGAACATATTTATTAAAGTTAATAAGTTCTATAATAATTTTATTGGGTTTATATATATATATATATATATATATACACACACACACACACAGTATTGATGTGTGTACAGTGTTTGTTTGATATGCATTAGCGTAACATGAGTGTAATATGAGGGAATTTACTGCAGAAAGACCCTTTTTATAGGGCTGCCATATTGTCAACATGGCTTGTTAAATCACCTTTCCACTCCTCTGCCACTCCCCTCCACTTCTGTCATTCTCTTCCCTTCTTCTTCTTTTTTTTTTCATTTGTTCTAATTCCAGGGCTGGCCAGGTCTTGCCTGGGTTTGAGCAGTGCTGGGTTTCAAAGGGGTAAGTGACACCTTACCTGTAATTTCATGGTTTCACTCCACCTGCCTTTGAAGTCTCAGACTGGAGATGTGTGAGTGTGTGTGTGTTTAAGTGTGTGTGTGTGTGTGCATGTCTTTTGAATGGTTGCTTAAGAAAGATTTTTAACGCCCTACTAAGACTGTAGAAATGGGATTTTAGCTCATAATGAATTATTTTCAATAGGTCTTTATACAAATACATTTCAACCAATGGATTTTATAGCAGATTTTTATTAGTTTGTGTGATGTTCATACATCTGTGTATTTGCTTTGTTTACTTAAACTTAAAATGGTTTCCCTTCTTTTCTTTCAAGATTGAGGTTTACTTTCTTTCAGTGTCTTCTACACGCTGCAGCAAGTTAGGGACTCATCAAAGTGCAAAGTGTGAATATGATTTCAGCCCTTTGATACTTTTGCCAATCCAGGTGAATAACAGAGCAAACACCCTTACCGTGAGTGTATCAG
This sequence comes from Sinocyclocheilus rhinocerous, assembly GCF_001515625.1. Lineage (NCBI taxonomy): Eukaryota > Metazoa > Chordata > Actinopteri > Cypriniformes > Cyprinidae > Sinocyclocheilus > Sinocyclocheilus rhinocerous. The sequence continues at coordinate 405,978 of NW_015667306.1, forward strand.
AATGCCACTGTGATATTTGTACTGTATGAACGTATAGAAATGAGGGACAACACTGAGGTTTGCTGTGTAGCCCAGCCTCTTGCCAATGTCATTGGCGTTTACAGTCATCTGCTTTCTTTGCTGTCAGTCTGTGTACTGTATGTGTGTTCTCAGCCCTGTTTGTTCAATGATAGGCTGTTCTCCATCAAGTGCTGATAGACAAATGATGCATTTTTTTGTTATGAATCATTTTGAGCAGCTCGTTACGAAACACTGCTCTCTAATCATCAACTCATTCACACAGCATTCACCATAGCCCATTACCTATGGTACTGTACATTACAGTGCAGTAAGCACCTCCATTTCCTAACATTCCTTAGCATATGCCACTTTTAGGCCCTGTTTACGCCTATTTTTGAGATGTTTTGGTCGATTCAATCACAAATGGACAAAACACTGAATGCAGGTGTAAATGGGGTTCAAAATGTTTTTAACTTGTTAGCAACAGACAGTACTGCTTGAAATGTAATGTGTGTGCATCGCTTCTTTGGCAGCAACACAAACTTTATTTCTTTGTTTCGTTTTTAATTTATTTTTGTTCTTCGTCAAAAGTTTCTATTTACAACGTGTTTTTTGAAGTGTTGAGCACTGTTGCTAATCACAGACATGTCTGTTGAGCACATGAATGCAATGGCTAATCTGACGTGTTTCACTTAGCCAAAATCCACACAGCTCAGCAAGTTTTCATAATAACCAACAAAGTATTTTATTATAATTTTTTTTTTGCTACTAAGTAAGTAAGTTGTGGGACTGACAACCATATTTAAATGTGGGATTGAGTATGATTGACAGTGGAAAAGACTGTAGCAAAACAAACAAACAAACAAACAAACAAACAAACAAACTGATGTCAAGATATGTGCAAGTCTATTTACAACGTGTTTTTTGAAGTGTTGAGCACTGTTGCTAATCACAGACATGTCTGTTGAGCACATGAATGCAATGGCTAATCTGACGTGTTTCACTTAGCCAAAATCCACACAGCTCAGCAAGTTTTCATAATAACCAACAAAGTATTTTATTATAATTTTTTTTTTGCTACTAAGTAAGTAAGTTGTGGGACTGACAACCATATTTAAATGTGGGATTGAGTATGATTGACAGTGGAAAAGACTGTAGCAAAACAAACAAACAAACAAACAAACAAACAAACAAACAAACTGATGTCAAGATATGTGCAAGTCCTGTGTAAATGCAGACTAATAGACCTGCCACTTTGCTCTGTTACATGTAATATGTTTTTATTTGTTGTTGCTGTTCATTAGTTTTATTACTAACTTTTCAGTTAACCTTTTTAAAGCAATGTTTACTTAATTGAAAAATATGTGAAGTCTACATGCTAAAGTTTTGATGTATTAAAGGCAGAGTAAGTGATTTCTGGTAGCCAATGTTGATATTTGAAATCACCAAAACAACGCGCTCTCCTCCACATCACGAGTAGACACGCCCCTTATTGCTGATTGGCTACAAGTTTGTTTTGCGATTCGGCCCGAATCAGTTTTCTAAAGTGTTTTTGAAAAATCACTCTGCCTTTAAGTAAAATTCTCTATTTATTTATTTAGTTATTTTTTATTTTTTGTCAAATTGTTAAATATAATAGTTAAATAGTTTCACTTTTTTCTACGGTATATCATTCAAAGAACTGTGAAATTGTACTACTTGAGGCTACTTAAAGGGATAGTTCACCCAAAATAGAAAATTCTGTCATCATTTACTTACCTTCAAGTTGTTCCAAGCCTGTATGAATGTCTTTCTTCTGTTTAATATAAATATGAGTATCCAAACAGTTGGTGGTCCCCACTGACTTCCATAATACGGAGAAAAAATTCTATGGAAGTAAATGGGCTTGGTTGCATACATTCTTCAAAATATCTCCTTTCGTGTTCAGCAGAAGAAAGATAGTCATACAGGTTTGAAACAACTTGAGGGAGAGTAAATGATCACAGAATTGTCATTTTTGGGTGAATTATCCCTTTAAGGGATGTTCACACCAAAGACAATAATTAATACGCTTTAATAATCATTCTAATTCTATGACAGTAGGGAAGTCCACACCACAACTATAATCATAACACAGATGAACGATATCAGTTTTTTTAGAACTAGTTTTTTTTCAGCTGACGATAAAACCATTGACAGCCAATCAGAATCCATCCAACTTTAAAAAGCTTAAGCATTTAAAGCAGGAGATGTCAAAACTGCAGCATGCGTTTATAATAAACAGAATGTTATTGTCCACTGGTGTGGATGCTAATATAGTTACCTTTATAGTTATCATTCTTGGAGTGAACCAGTGGCGAGGCCAGAACTTTTAAATTGAGTGGACCTGGGTAACATAGGGTGGACCTCAGTGCCTATTTCAAAAATCATTTTACAATATCCTACATGAGATAAAAATAAGGATGCAAATCTTGTGTGATTTTTGTGATCGGAACGACTTTGTATGTATGATGGCCAGTTTTTCCTCTGTGACTATTTACAAAGTTGGTGAGTGTATGATGCCTAGTATTTAAAAATCTGGTCAGATTTTAAAAGTAGTGTATTCCAGCATGGAACAGATTTTAAAACGCTAGTCATTATACACTTACTGACTTCGTAAACAGTCACAAAGGAAAAACTGGGCATACACTAAACGATTGAGGATCACACACTACCAGACTTAAAGTCATTCCGATCACAACAAACTCATGCAGAAGTATGCGCCTTGTTGCAGATGCATGACAAATGAAAACAATGTGTGGTTCAAAATCAGCTGAAAATATAAAACATGTTTGATCTCCTCCGACTGGATGGAATCAAAGTCTGAAGCTAAAAAATTATAACCATCATACACTACGCGATTTTCTATGAAATCAGTCGACTCAAATCTGCAGACTGGCTCTGAATTTCGGCAACTATTGCATGAACTTCTCCAGACTGTAAATCGGGGTAAAAGTTGTTTAGTGTATTCCAGCCTTTAAAGTGACACTACATGCCGCTTTGAACATCTAAGATCCGATCGCGTTGCGATGATGATGGTTCGGTGTTTTCCAACATCATTTGTAATCATTTGGAAGTTCAACCAATAGAAACTGGATCTCAGGTATGATGGATGGGATGATGACTAAAGACCAATCGGGGACTGTTTTACAGCGGGAGCACACTTGGATTGGATTGATCGCTTATACTGACAGCTCTTGCGTTCGCAACAGAATAGAAGCGCAAAACTGGAAGATCAGTGCTCATCTGCCAGGATCATATTACTACTTCCTTATTTTTTTCTTTTACTTGTTCACACATGCAAGTTGTTTGTATGTTCACGTATTTGAGCAATTATTGTAATGTATGCAGGATTTTTCTTCTTTCCTCATTTGATTGGGTGGGCTAGCCGTCAATCTGAGTGAGCCAGTGCCACCCTGGCCCTTATGTAGCCTCGCCACTGGTATGAACAGGCTTTTTTGGTATAGTGACAACACTGGTGTCATCACATTTTTAACCTATATAGTATGTCTAGCAATATGGTTGCATAGTGCATTTACCATAATTGATGTAAAAGCTAAAGATGAAATGCATCAGTGATACCAGTGAGCAATGTTTACTTGTTGACATTGTCAAATGTAAAAAGAGTGAGAAAGAGTTTCCAGCAAACTGTGTGTGTGTGTGTGTGTGTGTGAGTGTGTTTTGGCTCTGCTTCATGTTTTTGACAGGAATATCAGTCTGTCTGTGCAGGGGGTTTGACCCTTCCCTCCCCCCGACCCTCTACTCTAAAACTAACAGAGCGACGCCAATGACCCAGCCGTGCACCTGAACCCCCCACCCACCCACCATCACTCAAACTCTCACAGATTAAGGGAGTTTAGAAACCATGTTCATTCGCAACAACCACCACAGACTGAGCCTCATTCGTTTCTGTGCGAGTGTATTCGAGCAATGCCCTTCCTTCCCAATTGTCGATGTGTTGCAACTGCATGGTGTAATTTCAGCAGAAACTCTCTGACAGGAAGTTTGCCTCTTCCATGACACTGAGTCCAATCCCTGAAATGATAACTGTCAACATATCCCAGTGTGTGCGAGCTGGTGTCATGGCGGCTGAGAGTGTTTACCCATAACACAAAGCTATGAGTTTGATGCATTAATACCACGGACCTGTGCAAACTGTAAACAACTCGCCAGTGCCCACCTCTCTTGTTTTCTCACAGTGTCGCACATTCACCCCTCTTTCTGTCTTTCTCTCTCTCCTGGGTCAGATTAAACGATAATAACATGGTACGGTGCCAAGTTCACAGCACCCACTTCTTTACAGACAAAACGGTGTGCAGTTAGTTAAAGTTGTGATCTCTGACACTTTTATTCATTAAAATATAGACTGTGATATCTTCAGATCCATCCACAGCTCAGTTGTTTTCCCAGAGAGGTCTCCAGGCCCTAATGGCTTGAGGTGTTTGCCCATTTTAGTCTGGGAAAAGAGCGAGCGGGAGTGTATGGAAGACTGGGTACGTCTACTGTAGATTGAGCTGCTGGGTCATGTCTGGTTATGAGGAAAGAAGGAGCTACCACACTCGAGGTAGCTGTTCCCTCTCCAGATGTTCATCCGTCCTGCCTGCCTCTGTCTAAACCAATCAGTGTCCGGGCTGCCGGCCTATCCAAAGCATACAGGGTTACCTGGTGGGAGCTGACCTTCAGGAATTACTGAGCGGTCAGTCAGCAAAGCCTAAAAAACACAACACCCTTGTAGAAAAAAAAGGATAATAAAGCAAGATATGGTGGTGAGATGGATGGAAATGTTTATCTGAGGAATTCAAAATATAGTTGAGTCTGTACGCTTACATGTGTATACTAAGTTATACTGAACTAAGGCATTCTTGTTTTAGTTTTAATGTCAAGTACTGTAAGTTGCTTTGGATCAAAGCCTCGCCAAATACGTAAATATAAAATGTATAATTGAGCTGGTTGGTTTTTTTTGCGTAGTTGAAATGCAGTCTTCATCTGTCCATTGAGGTATACTTTACACAATGTGTAATTGAATATTTGAAGGAAGGATGCCAGGAAGTGATGTAAGCACTTTCCTGTTGGTGTTTCGCATTTTAAGAGCTTTGAACAGAGCCTGCTGCTTCTAGTTCAGTCTGACTGAAATCGGGCGGTCAGTGTGATTTCAGTCTGATTTTCACAATAAATATGGAATTTATAAACACCTTTTTTTCACCTTATGGCTCGATTCACAGCAAGAAGTACATATTGTAGTCACCAAATATTTGCTTGGATTTGATTCTTTCATTTGAGTTTGGTTTAGATTATTAGATGTGCTGTTGGTGCCTTTGAAGCCAGTCTGAAACCATTTTACATCATCTCTGCAAGTCAAAAGTATGTTTAAATCCACTTTAAAAGTTTGATTACAGTCAAATTAAAACAATTTGTTATTTTAAAATGTCATGCTAATGTTTCTATCTGACTGAAATTGGACTAATTGACTTAGATAATGTGATTCTAGCTCTGCTTTGTCCAGCAAGAGTATATGTAAGTCAGACTTTAATTGACCTTGATGTTGTTTGCATGCTCTGAAAGACAGGGGGGTTAAGTGTCATATTTAATTCTTCAAATGATCAATTACTGTGTCATGTATCCACCATATATATTTTTTTTAACACAAGAGCTGATGCAACCATTTTTAACTTGAATGTGGAAGACATCTGGTATCAGCTGCTTTTAGCTGTACAAAAACAGTCCGTTATGCTGCTTGATGTTGGAAATTGATATTTGTTATGATAGAATTGTATTAATTTATTGTTTACTGCACTTTGTTGTTGTTCTAGTTATCTACCTATATTGACTAAAGAATTGGAAGTCTCACACATTCAAAGAAAATCATAATAAGGTTCCAAATAAGCTGGATCCTTGGGCAAACTTTATGACAGATGAAAATGAAAACTGTTGCTTGACTGCTTATAAACCCAGCTGTAGCTCGATTATTGCACTTGTAAACCAGGATTATTATAGTTAATTAAAACTAAAACCATAAAAAAAATTACTTGAAATAAAATAAACTGTTTTCTCATTTTCATTTACTTTAACTTAATGTACTAAAATAACTAAAATAAAAAATTTATTTTAAAAAATGTAAAGCAATAACTAATAAAAGTGACAAATCTTGCAACAAACCAAAATAAAAATTAAAACTGAAAATACAAAAATAAAAACTAATTCAAAACATTAAAAGAAAAAAACTGTAATAGTATCTCAATTATACTAAAATAATATTGTTGTAAACAGAGACTAACCAGGCAGCAAGGTTAGGCAGCTTAGGTTTCAAAAAACGCATTATGAGAGATTTTTAGTTTTAAACAGATGTCTCATTAATGTGCTAAACATTTTCAGGTGTTCATTGACTCAGGCATAAGGAATCACATGCACTCTCAGTTGCTGTAGTCTCCAACCCCCCTGCCTGGTTTCTCCCTTCATGCAGACTGCACTTGTCCCCCAGATGAACCTGTCTGTGAGGGGCAGTAGTTTGGCAGTGGGCTGGATTAGTGGGCCCGTTGCTCGGCTTGGATGCCGGTCTTCTTAATGAGCTCTTCTCCATGGCTCACAGAACCCGGCTTGACCAGATGTTCAGTCTGGTGGGGTTGGTGAAGGGGTGACACTACAGATCTACAAAAGTGCATTTAATGGAGCTACAGATAACGGCTCTGACCTTATGTCAAAGGGGCAACGACATTCAGCTAGAAACTCCCCTGGAAGTGACACCTGTGAGTGATTTGTTAATTGACACTACAGGACAACATTGGAAAAAATATAGTGACTAGAAATATAGAATGAAGGAAAGAAAGATAGTGCCAAGAATGGCAAAGATGTCTGAAGCATTTAAGGTGAGAGCAAAGAGGCAGACATGCACTGGCAAGTGTCCCAGGACTATGACCGCACAGACCTCCCACTTTATACACCTGCTTCAGCTCTGCACAACATGTGTCTTTCATTTACACACACACACACACACACACACACACACACATACACACACACACACACACAAACACCATTATTATGCTTAACATACAGAGCTCATGATTAGTCTTATGCTGGATTCATAACCATTACCTATGTTCACTGTCACCACTGTACTTGTGCGCTCAGAGAATATGTCTGTCAAGGTTAAGGTTTATAAAAAAGCACATGAACTGACAATTTCATGTCTTCTTATTGTCCATCTAGTACAAGTTAATTAATCAAATTAAAATAAATTAATAAGAGATGTGATACAGTTCAGATTGGGTAATTAGTAAAGTAATCCCATTACAGTCAATTAAAGGTAATTAGTCATTTTTGGAGTAACAAGCCCAACTCTATTGAGTTTATTTGTGATGTCCCTGGTTATATGAGTGTTTCTTTAGCTATGGGTGCTTTTGGTCTTATGGACTTTTAGAAAATAGACTCCCTTATTCTGTAATTTCTACCTTTTTTTTCTGAAGTCATGAAAATTCCCACCACATGTGTATTAAATGGTGGAAAGGACATTTGAACATTTTTGGGGGAATAAAATGGCTTTGTCATTTTATGGATCCTAAACACAATATTTTCAAACTTTTTGCATAATTTGACAATTGCAGCTTGACTGGAATTGTTAGACAATAATATGTTTTAACATCACATGCCTAATATTTCATATTAAGCTCTGTCTTCTTGGTAACAGGTACATTTAGCGTACGTTTACATGACAACGATGTACTACAAAACGAAAAATTTTTTCCTCTTGTGTTTTTGAAAAGTTTTGCGTACAGCCGACAGTGTTGTCAAAATCATACCTGTTCACATGGATCCGCAAAAATGACTAAAAACATTGTATTATGCATGCTAGGCCAATAGTTGACAATGTCACTTTGCAAAGAAATTCGCACAGGTCTACAGATGTTTTTATAGTTTACACTGAGACGTTACCAGCATTGTTTTCAAAAACTTTCGAAAAAACTTTATTAGGGGCAAAATTGTTGGTTGTGGTGGAAATGATCTGACAACTGTGGAACAGCTGTAATAATAATAATAATAATAATAATAAAGCTATAAATAATTATTTATCAAGCAGTTTGTGTTTATTTAATTTATTTTAGATTTAAACTTAATAATTCACATTTTTTAAAAAGTGTTTTCATGTAATAAGACAAAGTCTGGGGCTGCATTCCCAAAAGCATCGTAAGATTGTAGACCCATTGACACACAATGGTCTCTACAATCAACTTAGCTTACGATGCCTTTGAGAAATTCAGCCTGGGTCTGTTTTTTTTTTTTTTTTTATAAAATCTGTTAATAAAAATCTTTCTCAGGACATAAAAACGCCCAAATTTGAAGAAACTCCCACATGTAAACAGCGGTGCAGTAGCCAGCCACTTCCACCAGCTCCACTTCTCATATAGAGGCTTTGTAGTACATAAATATCCATATAGATCATGCCTGTGTTTAATTCACTTTAGTGCTTTATTTGAGTGAAGCTGTGCCGACTACTGTAGTGAACAGCGAGGGGATCCGTTTGTGGCTGCTAGAGAGAGAGAGAGAGGAAATGTAAAGTGTTAGAGTTTGTTTTGTTTTTAACAGGGTGGCTGTAGAGAAGCTGTTCCCTCCTCGCACCCCTTGCTGCCCTTGCTGTCCCAGGACAGGAGGTCGGCTGTACAATAGCAGCCCCTGTCCCAGTACTGCACAAAGGGCTGTCTATGTCGATTAGTGTTAGGCGTTAGAGGGTGAGCGGCTAATAGCTTATTACACCCCTGTGTTGAGAGTGGCCCCCGGAGAGCTGCAAATTGCAATCCGGGTCCAATTAAAAAATAAAAGCAAAGAACAGAGGGACAGGGACGTGGGGCAGTGACACACATTCCTCTGTAGCCCCTCACATTTCACTTTCACACTCGCTCACTATGCTCATCTAACCCCTGTTTCTCCTGCTCTCTCTGCCCTGGGCCTGCCTCCAGCATTCAGCTATATCTGCCTGGTGCACTGCAAAAATAGTAAACTGTGCAGTCATCATTACTTTCTTTGGTGTATCTGGTTGATAAAGTCAACAATATTTGACTTGAATAAAACATTAGAATACATCTCTAGAAACATGCTTTACAGTACTGATTTCCATCTCTGTGTTACACATTATTAGGTCAATACTGTTCTATACTGATTCCAGTTTTATGACAATATGTTTTATTCTCTGGACCACAGGAGGAGTAAGAGAGTAATTCTTATATAATGTATCTGCTTATTTACTTAATAGGCTATCTTTCAGAAAGGTGGTTGTAGTTACTCATTGGATATGATTTGAAAGATGTGTTTTACAGTTCACTAAGATGATATGACACTTCATTTGTAGACAAAACTACAATGTATAAAACATTTGTGATTTTACAGGCAGTCATGACTACTTGTCATCTTTTGAATCTGTTTAATTATTGACATTGTATGCACTTTATATGCACAGCAATCTACAGTATATTGGAGTATTTCAGAGGTCCTGCAGAGTTTTGCTCCAAAATAACTCACCTGCCTGTGGCTTTCTAACCCTTAGACCTTGATTGGCTTGTTCAGATGTGTTTGATTAGAGTTGTTAGCTGAAGTCTGTAGGACTGTGGCTCTCCTGGACCTGGAGTATTTTAACTTTAAAGGTGTATATCAAAGATCCTTCATCGTCTATTGTGCCTTTATATCTCATAATGTGGCTTTATATCTAACAACTGTGGCTTTATATCTTACAGTGTTACTTTGATTTCATATTGTGACTTTATATCCCAACAGAAACGTTTTATTTCACAATATGACATTATATCTTGCAATTTATCTATACGATATCTTCCAATTGTGACTTCATATCTCATAATGTGACTATACCTCTCAGTTGTGACTTTATATCTAATAATGTGAAATTTTTTCTTGCAGTGTGAATTCATATATTATAATATGACTATTATATCTCATATTGTGGCTTTTTATCTTGCAGTTTGACTATACAGTATCTTCAAATTGTGACTTCATATCTCATTTCACGAGTTTGCGTGCCCATGAACTATCATCTTAATAGTTCATGGTAAACGAACTTGGCTTGCTGTCCTCGACAGAGGCTCGAACCCGAGGCTCGGCTTGAGCTTAGAGTTAAACTCCCCATTGTTGTACTACATAGAGGGAGAATAACAAAAATAGAGGAGGAGATGGGGAGGTGGAGGGATGCCAGAAGAATCGTCGCTGGGATGGCGCAATGACTGCTGCTTATATAGGCTTGTAATGATGATTGACTGGACTGAATGTTTAGGCTTCTCCCGAACCTACATTTGGAACTTCATAATGTTTTTATCTCGAATTGTGACTTTGTGTATCTTATTACATGACTATTATACCTCACAATGCGACTTTATATTTTATATTGTGACTTTTTGTCTCGCATTGGGACATTATGTATCTTATTACATGACTCTATACGTCACAATGTGACTTTATATTTTATATTGTGACTTTTTATCTCACAGCATGGTTATATCTCCCAAATGTGACTTTATATCTCATAATGTGGCATTATATATCTCACAGCAGCAGATTTAAAACTCACAATGTGACTTTTTATCTAATAATGTGGATTTTTGTCTTGCAGTGTGAATTCATATCTTATAATGACTATTATATTTCATATTGTGGCTTTTTATCTTGCAGTCTGATTATATCTCCCAAAGGTGGCTTCATATCTCATAATGTGACTTTATATCCCCCAATTTTAATTTATATCTTATGACTATTATATCCCACAATGTGACTTTATTTTTCATATTGTAACTGTTTATCTCACAATGTGACTTTATATCTCATAATTTGACTACTGTTTGTCTCGCAGTGTGTCTGTATCTCCTAATTGTGAATTTATACCTCATGTGACTTTATATCGAAAAGTTGAAACTTTATAACTTACAATAAATTACTCCTGCAAAAAAAAAAATACATATATATATCGCTGAGTGTGTCTGACTCCACCCCCACACCGCAGCCCGTGCACTGACCGTTTCTTGGGCGACCTCATGGGATCCGACAGGCGTAAAAATAATGATGGACACCTTAGCCACCGCTGACCCGCCCTGACTCGCCCCCGACTCGCCTGCTCCACATGAGAGGTAAAGCAACCACTTAACTGAGGCCCTGTAGATACACACACCTACGGGACAGACATACACACTCCTTTACACACATGCACTTAACTGCTTCCTGCTGAGAGCTATTTTCCCTTTTCTTCTCTATCAGGAGGGGGCCCTTTTACACTTAAACTTCAAAATACACAATCTGAAAAATTATAAAAACAGCTAATTTGTGAGCAAACCCTCTTTGTGATGCTGTTTACTAAAGGATATGGACACTGGTGAGAATTCATCTTTGAAACGACTCATGTTATAGCCATTGTTCTAGTGAAATATCAATCATAATTGATATTTGCCAACACTGCTTTGTTTCATGTCTTCATTTCAGATATTCAGTATCATAAAAACATGTTTTTACTTAAAATACAGTTTCAGTAAACTTCAATGACCTCAATGACCCAAAACGCTATGGTTCTGCACCTGAATGCTGAGCGGGTCTCAGAGAGAGCATGGGAAAAACTGTGATCCAGATCCAGACAGTGTGTTAGAGGAGAGCTGAGGTGGGCTGTTTCTCTCAGCTTAGCGCTAGGAAAGCGATGTAATACTTTAATTACAGTCCTTAATCACTCACTCTAAAGCCCTCATATTTCTCACCTCCCAGACATGTAGCAGCTCGTTTACAGAAACACCGCAGCTCAGCACATACACAGCCACACAAAGTCAGACATCCTATACTTTTAAACATGGATCTTGATCACAAGTGCACAGGGAGTAGAAGAGAACATGTCAGAGTCTCATCCATCATCACACAAACATCGTTTCGCAGAGTGTGCTAGTATGACCTAAAACAACTACCATACATGGAAAAGCATTTGAACCAAAAAAAAAAAAACTATTTTGTCTAAGATGTACATCAGTTGTCTCTCATTTTAACGTTAGGTCTGAGGCGGTGGGAAATGCAACATTCGACTTATGTAACGTTGCAAATACTCTTTATTTGATTGTCATGTTTATGAATGGAGTCTAGTTATGCAAAATGGAATAATGAAATGACCATTGTATGATTATAATATATTGAAAGAAGCCTGTATTATACATTTCACATTATTATAAAAAAAAGTGATCTTAACTCATATATATAATATAACCTACATATGTCACATCATATGACATTGTTTTTTGGCTTTTGGTTTGTGCATTTAAATTCACAGAATTTCTACAAAGTATGTTGTCTCCTTTTTTTCTCACATCCACATCGTGTGCATATTTCTCTCATCTAATAACTTTTTCTGACATCTGGACTCTATCATCAGAGGTTTATGAAAATATAAACAGATAATTCAATTTAATGGGAATGTTATGGTTCAATATAATGGGAATGTTGGTAAAATTTATATTTCAGGTTTTGACCAGAACTACACATCCATAATGCTTTGTCCGCAGTGAAAAAGTGAAATTAGATGGTGTCACACACGACGTGTAAAAAATACAAATTGTACTGATTAATTCCCTCATTTAGTTAAATTGTGGCCATGATTTAACTAAAAGAAAGAAACAAATTATATATATATATATATATCCACAATATCTTTGTTTTTCCTCCTTGCTTGTCATTTGCAGGGCTTCATAAGATCAAGAAAACAAAGAGACACAAAGTAATGCCCATGCTTTGTGCTCCATCTTTGTTTAGTGCTTGACAGTTGCAGATGCCATTCACAGCCACATTTGTGCTTGTGGGGGGTGTAAATGTGTCAGCTTCAAACTTTCTGTGCATATGTACTCAACCCCCCCACACACACACACTAAAAAAAACTACCCAGCCTTATGGTTGTCCAGAAACAAGTACTTCATATCTATAGCCTCTGATAGGACTCTGTCCTTAATATATTCCACGAATAAAGTTCCTCTGTGCTGACAAATAAAGATGCTTTTCAGGCAGGCAAACAGAGATGAGCGCACAGGGCTGGTGATTGCCTGATGTTCCAGGTGTTAAGTAAGCACAGAGCGTCAGACCCCGACTAATTAACAACGTCATATTTGGCAATAGGGTACAGTGCTCAGCATAAAAAGCCGCCTTGCGTGGTGTCTGAGTAAATATGGCAACTAAATAAGATGCTAAATAAGCTCCTGCCCCCACTAAACTCTAATTATTACTGTGGCTTCATCTGAGGCAGTAAAGACCACTGTGATTGGTGTGTTGACAACATGTGACTAATTGTATAATTGTGTTTGTATATATAATATAATAATATAATATGATAATAATGTGTACATATAGAATTTTGAAGTTCAGAAAATAGTCTTATTTAATTTGTGCTCTCATTCTGTTTCTCTGAACCTGAAGCTGACTGTGGCCTCCACCCAAAGCCACACCTCTCCATCTCCTCCTGGGTGGCACTGTCCTGCTTACTGAGGGAATTTCTTAATGGGAGTATTTTTCCCCCCTCCCCTTAATCTCTAAACAAGCACTTGGGTCTGTCCTACTTTTACTCAGACAGTTCTAATGAAGAGAGGACAAAAGGTGGCGGGCAACCCCTTTTAATTCATTTCACTTCAGTGTGATTAATGTCATCACAACTTGTTCTATACGTGTGGTCTTTGTAGATTAAAGACTGTAAAAATCATTAAGATATCAATAACACAAATAATTTTATACTTGGAGAGATGTATGTAATCAAATTTGGTACTTTAACACACAAGCATAAAGTAAGAGCTGTTCTGGTACACACAGAATAATAGTAGTATTGTTTCTGTGGCGCTGGGTAATAAGACAGAAACCTCAGCTTTGTTATCTGTGCATGTTTCTGGTTTCTTGTACTGTATTGTCCCAGAAACGCAATCTAGAAATACACCTGAGCTCTGCACAGGACTGAGAGTATGATGATGCTGATGTTACTTAACCAGAGAGTCTCAGAGATTTGAAAATGTACACTGTGCAACTCTGTCTGTGTTAACGTCAGGAATATTTAGTCATAAAGGTTACAGAACGCATATGCATGTTTGCTTTTTTTTGTTTTGAACTACCAAGCTCTTGTGAAAAGCATGGGTAAGAACACATTTTTATAATTTCACTTAAAAGAAAAAGACAAAGTTGTCACTATTCTATATAAAATAATTCACAAAAATCTAAACTCGAAAATGTTTACAGTCAGTGCCCGTATGCTTCACGGCTGTCTAATTGAAAATTAATAAAACTGAAAAATTATATTTTGGTGTGATGTATATATTGCCTGCTGAGGTGTTTTCTTAACAAAGTTTAATATTTAAATATAGTTTGTAGAATGTGTTCCACATTTGCATTTTGTTGCTTTTTTTCCTTAATCATTTTAATGCTTGAATTAAATTAATGCCAACTTTGTCAAGCATAGGTTTGTAAAGTCATATAAAAGTGCAACTGTTGGCTTTAGTTTAGATCTAATGTGCACAGTTGACATTTACAGGCCATAGATTCAGGTGTTGTTTGAGAGGGAAAAAAGCATAGAGTTAACAAAATTTTGAGATTCAGATTTGGAATTCTTTATTTTCTTTAAAAAATAATATTTTGCAGAAACTGCGGAAAAATAATAAATGTAGTGACTTTTATCTGTGTGTAAAGATCATCACCTATGAAATATCATTTAAAAATCAAGTGAGTTAGTGGCACCATGACATTTGATAAGTCACTTATTACCTTACCTTGAAGGTAAAAGTTTCATGTTAACCGTTCATAGTAGCTTACCAGACCACATATTTCTCTCCTTAAAGGACACTGTAAGATACATAACTTAATATAAATAGTTAAAAACAAGTGTATATAACAAAACAACTGCATTTACAAAAAATACACAATAGAAAGCAAAATAGGAAAGACAGAACATATTTCAATATTGGACAATACTGAATCTTGGCAATCATGAATACCAAGACAATCCCTCCATCAAACTACTGTTAGAAACTGTTATAAATTCAAACTAAAAAGATAAATCTATTTAAATTAGTGCATGATCAAAAAAACTGACACATAATATGTAAATCTGTTAAAATAAGACATCAAAATCCAATGCATAAGTCAAAAGATTTTTCACAGAATAAAATGTGTTTTGACCAGTGTTTTACACCAGATTTCACTCATTTGGTGGCTGTCAGTGCGTAAATGTCGCGTTTAATTGAATGTTGCTTATAAGGCCTGTCGCATTTCAGTAGCCCATACACAGTGTTGAAATAATAATTCTTTTTTTTTCTTATTAGAAAACATACGGGTCATATGTATTCACGACAGATTTATAACTCCGTTCCGTCTCGAGGGTAAATGAGACTGTTCACACTGAAGCTGTTGTAGAAGTGTCCGTTGAACTGCGCGCTCTGGCCGCCAGTAAAAGAGTTATAGTACATTCCACGGTTCATGTGCACGCTGTCCTGCAGCTCACTCGCTCCACCTGCGTCAGGTGCTGAGCTGGCGTGGTACGGGCTCAAGGCGCTGATATTTCGGCTTGAAAGTTCGTTTACAAGCCCCAGAGAGCCCTGTCTGCTAGTCGGAGCTGAGGACGAGCTTAAGGCTGACATACTGTTGAAGAAATTGTTGAAGCACGGAGCGCTCGCAAGGCCTGCCGGAGACGCGCCCTTGTGGCTGTCACTGGCCGCGTCAGTGTCAGGAGATGCGGGTCCGGTGAGGTGAGGGCTGTCGGTGGGTTTGATCCTTTCTATTTTTTCTTCAAAAATCTTACAATCTTTTTTCTTTTACAATTTTACAATCACTGGCCAGGTGGGACTTTTAATTAAAAATAACTAGAAGTTAAAGTCATTTGTGATCTCAAGTCATTTATTTATGAACTGTACTTGTATATTTTCTAAAATAACTTAATAGATCTGTACAAAAATGAGCGTCAAGTCATTGACCCTATGCAAAGGTGCACGAGCATCACTCACCTGGGTCATCTTCGTCCCGCGGCACTTTTTTAAAGCAGTCATTCAGGGAAAGGTTGTGCCTGATGGAGTTCTGCCATCCCGCTTTACTCTTCTTATAAAACGGGAAATTATCCGCCACATATTGATATATCTGGCTCAAAGTTAACTTCTTCTCGTGCGCGTTCTGTATTGCCATGGCTATCAGAGCCGAGTACGAGTAAGGCGGGGGCAATATTTCAATATTGGACAATACTGAATCTTGGCAATCATGAATACCAAGACAATCCCTCCATCAAACTACTGTTAGAAACTGTTATAAATTCAAACTAAAAAGATAAATCTATTTAAATTAGTGCATGATCAAAAAAACTGACACATAATATGTAAATCTGTTAAAATAAGACATCAAAATCCAATGCATAAGTCAAAAGATTTTTCACAGAATAAAATGTGTTTTGACCAGTGTTTTACACCAGATTTCACTCATTTGGTGGCTGTCAGTGCGTAAATGTCGCGTTTAATTGAATGTTGCTTATAAGGCCTGTCGCATTTCAGTAGCCCATACACAGTGTTGAAATAATAATTCTTTTTTTTTCTTATTAGAAAACATACGGGTCATATGTATTCACGACAGATTTATAACTCCGTTCCGTCTCGAGGGTAAATGAGACTGTTCACACTGAAGCTGTTGTAGAAGTGTCCGTTGAACTGCGCGCTCTGGCCGCCAGTAAAAGAGTTATAGTACATTCCACGGTTCATGTGCACGCTGTCCTGCAGCTCACTCGCTCCACCTGCGTCAGGTGCTGAGCTGGCGTGGTACGGGCTCAAGGCGCTGATATTTCGGCTTGAAAGTTCGTTTACAAGCCCCAGAGAGCCCTGTCTGCTAGTCGGAGCTGAGGACGAGCTTAAGGCTGACATACTGTTGAAGAAATTGTTGAAGCACGGAGCGCTCGCAAGGCCTGCCGGAGACGCGCCCTTGTGGCTGTCACTGGCCGCGTCAGTGTCAGGAGATGCGGGTCCGGTGAGGTGAGGGCTGTCGGTGGGTTTGATCCCTGCGAGCTGTCGATCCTCCTCCGGTTTTGTGTTGTTGGCAACACCTGTGCTGGAATCAGACCTGCGCTTCCTTTTTCTACGAAAGTTGCCGTTGTCAAACATCTTTTCACAGTTGGGGTCTAGAGTCCAGTAGTTTCCTTTTCCTTCAAACAATACGGATAGCTGATATTAGAAACCAAAGCTAGCAACTGTTAAAGCAAAAGTTATTTACAGTGAAATTCGTTGAATTTAAGAACTCTAAACGAAATTGTCAGTTTTGTGAATTGCATTATTTGGTCAATAAAAAAGATAAATCTGAGATAAATAAGAATGAGAAATCTGTATATGCATGTTTATGTAATAGTATATTTTTGAAAAAGTTTATAGGCTACCATTTTTTGTTTGTATCATAAATTTCGATTTTACGATTTAATTACTTAAAATTATCAAGTGTAGAAACCATCAAAAACAAATAAAAT
Organism: Sinocyclocheilus rhinocerous; assembly: GCF_001515625.1. Lineage (NCBI taxonomy): Eukaryota > Metazoa > Chordata > Actinopteri > Cypriniformes > Cyprinidae > Sinocyclocheilus > Sinocyclocheilus rhinocerous. The sequence continues at coordinate 423,472 of NW_015667306.1, forward strand.
GCTTCACCTGCACATTCACCAAATACACGACTTAATTAGCATTATCTTTAAAGTAATATTTAAAAAATAGATACTTTTTTTTGTAATATCACTTTTTTATATAGCTACTAATTATGAATATAAATAAGTTTTCTTAAGGTTATTCCACTTGGCCAAAATGTGCCTTGTAATACGAATTACAAAATAATATAGGCCTAGGCTATATATATATATACCATGGCTATCAGAGCTGAGTACGAGTAAGGCGGGCGCACGAGTTTTAAAAGTTCCTCTTGGCTCGCAATAGAGAGCCAGCCCAGGTCCGGACCGGCAAACCCGGAGGAGTTGGTTAGATATTGCCTCTGAGAGCTGTAAGCCGGAGAGATGAATGAGGGGCTGTTGTTGCCATGTATGTAAGACGAAGACGAGTTGACACTGGGTCCACTGAGCCACAGGTATGGGTTTGGGGTCGCGTAGTCCCCCAGGCCGTAGCCCGCTGGTCTCTGCGCCGCAGGTAGACTCTGTTGGTGGTAAACACTGAAGTTGTCACAATACACGGCCATATCCGGTGTCTCGTGCGCGCTTTTTGGCAGTTGCTGGAGAGGGTTGACAGCAGCGTTACGATTGTTATGGATCTGCGCGTCGATGGTGTTCATATCTCCAGTGCCTATAAGGCAAATGTTTGTCTCTGGAGCCCACGCTCTCACAGTAACGCACAATACAATCTCTGACTAATCAGGTTAAAAGCAACAAGAGTCTGCTTTTTGTGAGAGAAGTTTGGTCATATATACGCTCAAGTGGGGCAAATACGGTGTCTAATCTGGTATTCTTGTCTCCTTCAGCCAATAGATCACAAGATCCTCGAAGTAGGCGTGGCCTATAGACCGGGATTGCAGGGAGATGATTAAAGTCATTCATAAACAGCGGGCTTGTTAAAATGAAGAACACCGAATGTAGGCTAATGTAGTAGGAATTCACAAAATAGTTACCTATCCATGTATTCGAAAATAATTCTGGAGAGTAAAAACGGTTGTTTGTTTTATATTGTGACCAGAACGTTTTAAAGCCTTTCCCTGAGTCTGTTCCGTCTTCCTGAAATCTCAGTTGATTAGAAAAACCATCATCATAAAAACGCATTTGAACAATTTGTTATTCTAACTGAATATAATAATGTATGCTATTTACAGCCACTAAAAAATTGTAATGATCTTTAGGCTACAGAAATAGATACAAAATAAAAATAAAAATGTTAATGACCATCACCGAATTTAATTAGATGCAGGTAGCCTATATTTCCGAAACGGTTATTTATATTTAATTGTATATAAATATGCATAATTATTTTACCAATTTGTTTAAGTTGTTATATGTCTGAATTTACAATGTGTCAAATTTCCAGGTATAGCCTACTTCATCGTTTCACTAAAAATTTCTCTAAAAAAATCCGTTACAAAAAATTCGTTTCATTAATTAAATATTATTTCATGATTTTAAGATGAACTATGATGTGATGCGTAGTAATGATATTATTTGACAGTATATGTGACATTTGTAGAAAACAAAATTGTAACTAAAACGGTTGCTTACAGAATTCTACAACATATAGTTTGTGCTTTGCAACCAGTATTTTATTTAGTAATCAGTTCCCATTTTTAAATTCGTCTTTATGTTTTGGAGCAGCAAAATGAGCATCATTATCACGAAATGATGAGCGAAATGTAGAAACCTCTAACTGTTTAAATTCTCACACTTCTCGGTTTCTGTTCCAACACTGTAGCCTACATGTTATAGGCTAAGTCTCTTTTCTTTTCTTTTCTTAATATGCAGCAACAAAAAATAATTCAGCAATATCCAAAACTGCTAAACATTTTAACTAAATTCCACTTGAGGACTATTGTACATCGTTACAAACGAGCTGCTGTTCATCCTTCTGAATATCATGAATAAACGAATCATCATTCGGTCGTGACCACTATTTACAGTGGCAGGTATTTATTATAGTTTGATCTTTCTTTTCTTTCTTTTTTTTAAAGAAGTAAAAATATTAAGCAAACTTCAACTGAAGCTAAAGTAAAAAAGGATAAAAAAAAAAACAGCGTTCTTTTTGCTTTGTCTTTTATAAAATGTCCCGTTATTATTTCAGTGCGAAAAATCGCATGACAGTATTTCACCTCAGTAAAAGCGAGTGACGCCCCTGTGTAAACGTTCAGTTAGCAATTGTTTTCCAGGGGCCAGTTGCATAAACATATCCACTATGTTAAGATTGTCTTAAGAACTAGTTTGACCAAGTAGCAGTTAGCCCAGAGGTAATCAGTCTTAAAAAAAAAAAAGGATCTTAATAGGCTATTTCATTGTCCCATACCAGGTCTACATAAAATAAAAATGTAACGAACAAGTAACTCAGTTGGTCTTTGGTCTTGCTTTCTTTAGTTTTTTTTTTTTCCTGTGGGGGGAAAATGCTGCCTGCATGTGTTACTGCGCCACCTAGTGTTGAAAGTGGATAAGTGACGCACAGATCGTATTTGGATGTTTCATTGTTGCAGTCAGTCACCAGGTACACTTGCATCATGACATTACTGATCAATGGAAAATGGAATCTACTGAACTGATCCAGTGTTATTGAACTATTTCCCCCCAAGATACCTCTAAATCCTGACCTAAACAAACCGGCGTTCCAACCACACCACAAGGTTCTCTGTTTCCCCAGGAATACGGTGTGGTATTCTGAGACATGTAGGCTTTGAAATTAGTTCTGTTTTTATGTCTACTACCTATTTCCATATATATGTATAT